>NW_027500655.1:0-100276 GCF_021521415.1 Bidens hawaiensis
GAAACTAGCATTGAGATCAAATTTTGACAATACTTTTGCGTATATCAATGACTGGAACATGGATTTTTTTATGAGGAAGTGGAAACTTATCATCTGCTAAGAAATGATTTAAAGGCTGGTAATTGGTAACTAGCCTTAGTTTTCCACGAACTTGTTCACTTCGTTTGTTAACATAGAATGCTCACAAGCCCACTGGGATTTTGTAGTTTTGATTAAACCTTGTTTGGCCAATTCTGAGCATTCTTCTGTTGCAGGTTTGTAATGGTCTAGGTTCATACCCGGATGGCTTGCCTTTGGTGGTTGATGTCTTCATTCTGCTTGAATGGTAAGGACACCCAAAATGAAGGATTAAGCCATAAAGGTGAGATGTGTTTGGTCAGAAACTCGATATGGTTCGAGGCACAAGAGGTCTTGATAATTTGGCTTCTAAGTGCTTCTATGGGGTGAGGTGAAGGTGTACTCATGTGAAGATGATGAAGGTTATTATTATTATTATTTAATAATAATAAAAAAAAGAAATATGTATTTTTCGTTTACTATTATCTCACGGCATATAAACAAGATCAAAAATTTGTCTTGTGGTTTGGGCCAATGATGGTGATTTATCAGGGCTCCAAGATTCTGATTTTTCTTTGGCTCAAGACTTCTTCTTCGTTAAGGTTTTAATTGGGAACCGACATCAAAAAGAAAAGATATATATGAAGAACAAACTATTGTTCCATTAGTTCTGTCAAAACACAAGAAAGAAAGAAATAATAGAGAATCTGTTGGGGTATTCCTTTCTCTGACAACAGAGGAAGAAGACAAAGAAGTTTGGTGTTCTTTTTTTCTTTCCTTTTGGCGTTTTGGTGAAGACAAGAGACGTTCCAGAGATCGATTTATTCTCTCGTTGGTGATACCTCTTACTCGTTTACTCTTTTGTATTTGGTTCCATATACTTGAAGTTGGTTTGTACCAAGTATATGATGATTTGTGTATGCCTCTAGTTTTACCTAGATAAGACTTTGTATTGCTATTATTGGTGATAGTGGATTTGAAGCGGCTCTAGTAGTCCCGTGGTTTTTACTCTCGCCTTGAGAGGTTTTCCACGCTAAAATTTTGTGTCCTTGTTAGTTTTAGTTACCCTATTTGTTTGCGTCCTCATTGGTTCATTCGGGTCGGGAAAAATGTTTAGCCAAACGAAGATTAATTCCGCAACTTTTTTTGTTTACCGTTCGTGGCTAGGTGCGTGTTTTTCCAACAGAGTGGTATCAGAGCTTCGGCTCTTGTTCTTGGGTTAAGACTTGTTTGAACGATGGAAGCTAATACAAGTAGGATGGTGAATTTGAATGGTTCTAATTATCATGTTTGGAAAGGCAATATGGAAGACCTTCTTTATGTGAAGGATTATTATTTGCCTGTGTTCACTACCGATAAACCTGAAGATAAAACTGTTGAAGAGTGGAATATTTTGCATAGAAAGGTTTGTGGGTATATTCGGGAATATTTTGCATAGAAAGGTTTGTGGGTATATTCGACAGTGGGTTGATAATAATGTTTTGAACCATATTAGTGGGGAGATTCATGCTCGTACTTTATGGATCAAGCTTGAAGAGTTGTATGCTTGGAAGACCGGGAACAATAAGTTGTTCTTGATAAAACCGTTGATAAACTTGAAGTACCGTGATGGTACGCCTGTTACTGGTCATTTGAATGCTTTTCAAGGTGTTATTAATCAGCTTGCAGGTATGGGTATTAAGTTTGAAGACGAGATACAAGGTTTATGGCTTCTTGGTACGTTACCGGATTCTTGGGAGACTTTTAGGACATCGTTGTCCAACTCCGCAGCAAACGGTATTATTACTATGGAATTGGCTAAAGGTAGTATTATAAATGAAGAGATGAGAAGAAAGTCACAAGGTTCCTCTTCACATTCAGATGCCTTAGTTACCGAGAGTAGGGGGAGAAGCCATAGTAGAGCTCCAAGTAATAGAGCAAAGCACCGCAGTAAGTCCAAAGGAAAGTTTGAAGAATTTGAGTGCTATCATTATGGTAGAAAAGGGCACACGATAAAATATTGCAGACAATTGAAAAAGGAGAACACAAAGGCTAATTACAACAATAAAAAGAATAACCACAAGAAAGACGACGGTGTGAAGGTACTTCTGAAACTAACACTGCTACCGAAGAGTTTCATATTTGTTGTGATTATGATAGGGTGAACATTACACGTGATGATTCGAGTTGGGTTGTTGACAGTGGTGCTACTTGTCATGTGACATCACAAAGGGATTTTTATTCGTCTTATACTCCTGGTGATTTTAGGAATATCAATATGGGTAATAATGGGCTATCAAAGATCCTTGGTGTTGGGGATGTTTGCTTCAAGTTTGAATACTGGGATGGAGTTGGTTTTACACAATGTAAAACATGTTCCGGATATTAGCCTTAATTTGATCTCCGCGGGCACATTAGATGATGGTTTCCACAGTACCTTTGGTGGTGGAATTTGGAAACTCACTCGTGGTTCGTTGATTGTGGCAAGAGGTGAAAGAACTTCAAAGTTATACATGGCACATCCAAAGATTTCCAGGAACTCAGTTCATTCGTTAACGAGTTCTGATGTAACCGATATGTGGCATAAGAGACTTGCTCATATGAGTGAAAAAAAGATGTCTATTTTATTGAAGAAAGATGCCTTGTCCGGTATGAAAGATGTTCATTTAAAGAAGTGTTCTCATTGTATGAATGGTAAGCAAAAGAGAGTTTCTTTTCATAGTCATCCACCTCACAGAAAAGAAAGTATACTCGACTTGGTGCATTCAGATGTATGTGGTCCTATGAAGACTAGAACACTTGGGGGCTGCATATATTTTGTCACATTTATTGATGATCATTCGAGGAAGGTATGGGTTTATACTTTAAAGTCTAAAGATCAGGTATTTGATGTGTTTAAGCAGTTTCATGCCTTAGTTGAAAGACAAACTGGGAAGAAGCTCAAGTGTATTCGAACAGACAATGGAGGTGAATATAATGGTCTTTTTAATGCTTATTGTAGAGAGAAAGGTATTCGACACCAAAGACCACCTCCAAAGACACCACAGTAGAATGGTTTAGCAGAACGGATGAACAGAACGTTGGTTGAAAGGTTTAAGTGTTTGCTCTCACATGCAGGGTTGCCAAATTCGTTTTGTTTTGAAGCTTTAAATATAGCAGTACATGTTATTAATCTTACTCCTTGTATTCCTTTGTTCCAGACAGGGTTTGGAGTGACAAAGATGTTTCATATCGTCATTTGCGGGTCTTTGGATGTAAAGCATTTATGCATATTCCCAAAGATGAATGATCAAAGTTTGATGTGAAGTCCAGACAATGCATATTCCTTGGTTATGGGCAAGATGAGTTTGGATACAGGCTATATGATCCGGTTTCAAAGAAGCTTGTAAGGAGTTGTGATGTTGTGTTTGTGGAAGATCAGAGTTTGAAAGATATTGAGAAAAGTTCCTCAGTACACTGATGATTTTATTGATTTGGATCCTGTTCCTACTCAGCATACTGAGTCACATCACGAAGATGATATTCAGAATGACGAACAAGATGGTACCGATAATGTTGATAATCAAGAGCAGGCAGAGTTGGATGAGGATATTCATCCCGAGTTACCAGTAGATATGCCTGCATTTGTCCCACTCTGGCGGTCTTCGAGAGACCGTCAACCTTCTACTCACTATTCTACCGGTGAGTACGTCTTACTCACTGACGGGGGAGAGCCCGGGTATTATAAAGAGGCCATGGAAGATAAGCATAAAAGATAGTGGTTTGAAGCCATGCAAGATGAGATGGATTCCTTGTATGAGAACAATACCTTTGAGTTGGTGAAGTTGCCTAAAGGCAAAAGAGCTTTAAAGAACAAATGGGTCTACAAATTGAAGACCGAAGAACATACCTCACGGCCTAGGTACAAGGAAAGATTGGTGGTCAAAGGGTTTAGTCAAAGAAAAGGTATTGATTTTGATGAGATTTTTTCTCCAGTTGTGAAGATGAGTTCCATTAGGGTGATTCTTGGTTTAGCTGCTAGTCTTGATCTTGAGATTGAGCAAATGGATGTCAAGACAGCATTCCTTCATGATGATCTGGATAAAGAAATCTATATGGAGCAACCTGAAGGTTTACAGGTTAAGGGTAAAGAAGATTATGTTTGTAAACTTCAGAAAAGTCTTTTATGGGTTGAAGTAAGCACCGCGACAATGGTACAAGAAATTTGAGTCAGTTATGGGGAAGCAAAGCTACCGAAAGACTGCGTCTGATCACTGTGTTTTCTTTAAGAGGTTTGGTGATGATGATTTCATTATATTATTGCTTTATGTTGATGATATGTTGATTGTTGGCAAGAATGTAGAAAGAATTGTTCAGTTGATGAAAGAGTTAAGCAAGCCGTTTTCTATGAAAGACTTGGGGTCAGCTAAGAATATTCTTGGCATTCGGATTACTAGAGATAGAGTTTCAAAGAAGTTGCACATATCACAAGAGCAATACATTGAAAAGGTTCTTAGAAGATTCAAGATGTCTAAAGTTAATGTGGTTAGTACACCTCTTACTCCCAATTTTAAATTAACTGAAAAAGATTGCCCTACTTCTGAAAAAGAGATTGAAGATATGGATGGTGTTCCATATGCATCAGCGGTTGGAAGCTTGATGTATGCAATGGTATGTACACGGCCTGATATTGCCCATGCAGTAGGTGTTGTTAGTCGGTTCTTGTTAAATCTGGGTAAGAAGCATTGGGAAGCAGTTAAGTGGATCCTTAGATATCTACGTGGTACTTCCAAATTGGGTATAACATTTGGAAATGGGGAGCCGATGCTTGTTGACTACACGAATTCTGATATGGCAGGAAATAAGGACAACATGAAATCCACGTCTGGATATTTGATGTTATTTACAGGGGGAGCCATGTCATGGCAGTCAAGACTGCAAAAGTGTGTTGCTTTGTCTACTACTGAGGCAGAGTATATGGCAGCAATAGAAGCATGCAAAGAATTATTGTGATTGAAAAGATTTATGCAAGAGCTTGGCTTTATGCAACAGCGCTACGTGGTCCTTTGTGATAATCAAAGTGTTTATTCACCTTGCTAAGAATTCTATGTATCATAGAAGAACAAAACATATTGAGGTGAGGTATCATTGGATTAGAGATGGTATTGAAGACAAGTTGTTTGAACTTGATAAAGTTCACACCGATGATAATTGTTCCGATATGTTGACCAAAGCTGTGGCAAGGGAGAAACCGAAGATATTTTGCTCGCTCGCCGGGGTGGTAAGTTCTTTATCATAGACAAAAAGTGGGGAGGGGGGTTTGTTGGGGTATTTTTTTGCCCATGAGAAAGCCCAACAAATATTATCCTACATGGGTTATATTATTATTATTATTGTTATTATTATTATTTAATAATAAAAAAGAAAAAAAAAGAAATATGTATTTTTTGTTTACTATTATCTCACGGCATATAAACAAGACCAAAAATTGGTTTTGTGGTTTGGGTCAATGGTGGTGATTTATCATGGGCTCTAAGATTCTGATTTTTCTTTGGGCTCAAGACTTCTTCTTTGTTAAGGTTTTAATTGGGAACCGACATCACAAAGAAAAGATATATATATGAAGAACAAACTATTGTTCCATTAGTTCTGTCAAAACACAAGAAAGAAAGAAATAATAGAGAATCTATTGGGGTATTCCTTTCTCTAACAACAGAGGAAGAAGACAAAGAAGTTTGGTGTTCTTTTTTTCTTTCCTTTTGGCGTTTTGGTGAAGACAAGAGACGTTCCAGAGATCGATTTATTCTCTCGTTGGTGATACCTCTTACTCGTTTACTCTTTTGTATTTGGTTCCATATACTTGAAGTTGGTTTGTACCAAGTATATGATGATTTGTGTATGCCTCTAGTTTTACCTAGATAAGACTTTGTATTGCTATTATTGGTGATAGTGGATTTGAAGCGGCTCTAGTATTCCTGTGGTTTTTACTCTCGCCTTGAGAGGTTTTCCACGCTAAAATTTTTGTGTCCTTGTTAGTTTTAATTACCCTATTTGTTTGCGTCCTCATTGGTTCATTCGGGTCGGGAAAAAGGTTTAGCCAGACGAAGATTAATTCCGCAACTTTTTTGTTTACCGTTCGTGGCTAGGTGGTCGTTTTTCCCAACAATTACAAACTTTGTTTGCTGATATAGCTTTCACAGCTGATGATCGACCTTGAGGTAATCTAGAGCTTTTAGTTTTTCTTAATTGCTTTTCAGTCGTCCAATTTAACAGGATTGAAACCTCAAAAGTTGATTTAAGATTTTAATTTGGGGAAAAGATGCTCAAGATTTGTAAGAAAATGAACAATTAATTAAACAAGCATTTGCATTCACGTGTGTTTGTTTAAAAGGTGAACATCTTCGTGTTCGTTTACGGTTTGTGAAAAATCTAAACAAACGGTGATGTAAACGAACACAAATGAAAAAATATAAAACATTAAGTACATGATTAACATGATGGGTTCTTACTTAACATATTTATTTGTTTTAAAAATTTGCATGGGTAAATGGGTTAAATGAACATAAATAAACGAACACAAATGAACAAACATAAACAAACTTTCATAAACGTAAATGAACAAACTAAACACAGCGTTTATGTTTAAATGAACAAAAAATTTTATTCAAACTTGATACTCAATGGATAATAATTAAAAGGATGTAGATAAGATTAAATACCAAATGGGTTATATATATTTATTTTCTTTTTGACTATGCTTTAACCCATCAAAACTGTAGGTTCTGTAAATTGGTCACGGGCATTTCGTTCATTTTGAAGGTCAATTAATAAATATAGTATTCTCTTTAATCAATCGCGTAAGTTGTTTTAACACTGCATGTCATTGGTTGTTTGACCAGGGGCAGTTAGGAAATTTTTGTGCATCTATTTATAGATTGAAATTTGAGTTTTTGGTGATCGGAGCTCGAGTATACATCAAATTTGTAACACCTCATCTTTATATGGTCTTGGAATAAAAGTTTTAGATATCTTTTTCTTGATGTACACCATGTGTTCAATGAAATATCATCGTTTTTGTATTCAGCTATGGTTTCACAACCCCCCCCCCCCCCCCGCGTTGCGGGGGGGTCGAAATACTAGTTAGTTTTTAAAACAAAAATCATCATAATAACAAGCGTTTTTTTATATTTAATATGAGTATGACTTTATTATATAAAAATTTAAAAAAATTACGTCATTCTGTCTTTGTGTTTGTCATTGTGTCTTTTCGTCATTGTGTCTTTCTGTTTGTTATTGTATTTTTTTCGTCATTTTGTCTTTCAAATCATCGTTGTGTGTTTTTTAAATGCTAATAATACGGTTGTGTAATAATAATACGTAAATATAATGATAAAATAACAACAAATTATCTAATACATAAAACACAATGATGAATACATATTACACAATTACATGAAACGTAATACACAATGATGAATACATATAACACAATGATCTGAAACGTAAAACACAATGGTGAATACATATAACACATTGACCTGAAACGTAAAACACAATGGAAACTACATATTACACAATGACATGAACGTAATACACAATGACTAAAACACAATGATTAGTAGAAAGACAAATGATGAGCACAAAGACACAATGACAAATAAAAAGACGCAATGACGTAATCTTTGTTTTAATTGTTATCTTTAATATGAGTATCAATTGATAACACAATGACCAAAATCTATAACACAATGCATAGAAAAACCCAATTAAAAATCATATTGAACAACCAATAACACAATATAAAAAACCCACTAATTTTTTTTGTTTTTATATAACAATATGATACTCATATTAGAGATAAAAAAAACGCTTGTTATTATGGTGAATTTAAAAAAAAATAATGTTTCATGAAAAAGTTATTGACTTTTTAAAATGATGGGAAAATTGACACGTGCCTTGCATATGGAAAGAGAAAGTCAACAAAAGCAGGTTATTACCTTTATTCCATTCTCATCAATTTATTTTCTTATATTAATTTTCACCATTCAAATATAAAATTAATGGATTAGATTCCTTCTCACATTTCTCATTTTTTTTTGTTGTACTTCGTATACTTTATGATATGGAAGGAATATCAACTAAAATAGCAGCCCATCATGACACTAGGTTTAGATCAATCGGCAGCACTATATGTGTATCTTTTGTAACCAAACAAGGATCATTATTTTTTGTAACTAAACTAGCAGGATCATGTAATGCCATGTATGCTTGAACACTAATTCACAAAACAAGAAGTATCTTACAACCTATGTCCGTGCTTCCGCTGCAAAGCACGGTACAAATACTAGTTGTTATACCCGGTGGAGTAAAACCCAGGCAATGATATACCCAAACTTTGTCGGTCCCGACTGTTGAGCCAGTAAGTCGACGCAAATTCAGTCGGTTTCTGTTAGATGCGTTATGATACTGGAACTTAAAACCAAAGATAAAATAAAAACATATAAAATTTGCGGAGGATCAATTGAGTGGTGTCAGCTGGAAAGACTCGGGTGCTGGGATGATCCGAGTATTGCCGGTTCCGGAAGTTGAGGCGGTGAGTCTACGCAGATTCGGCCGATTTCGATCACATTGGTTACGATACCGAAATTAGCACAAAATGCATCGAGTCTACGCGAATTTGTTCGGTTTCTATTATATTTGTAACAATACCAGAACTAAAATAAGAAAAAAAACGAAAAACAAAAAACAAAATTCAACTACTAATACGGTGTCGCCAAGTGGCGCTACCGGCACTTAGCGGCACCAAAGTTTGTAATTATATTATATAATAATTTGTATTTTATAAAGTATAGACTTAGAGCATTCTCATCCATGTATTATGTGAGGGGTGTTTTTATAATTTAAAGAGTGATTAAGGGTGTTGTGAGTGAAGAGTTTTTATATTTTTAGAAAAAGTAGTGATTTTTCTGTATATTTGAAAAGTTAATGTTCATCCCATATAATTTTTTAATATATTTTGAAAATGGTTGTGAGTGAAGAAAAGAGAAAGATAATGATAAAAGGTATAAAAATTATTATTTAATTGAAATAGAGAGAGAAAATAAAGTAAGTTTTAGTGTAAGTTTTGGTTTGGAAATAAGGGGTGGGATGATAATGCTCTTATATATTTTATTTTTTATAGTAGTGAAAAGTATAAAATATAGATTGCTAAAAAAATAAACATACATGAAAATCCCATTGATTATTTTTTAATAAACCACCAGGTACACTAGTATACATGCGGGGATGTCATACCAAATAGGTACTTTGCCAAAACTTAATTCGCGGGTTTGAATCAGATATGGAACATGAAAATAATCGATGAAGCTGGGATTAACAATAGTCGTTTTTATTGTCATTGCTAACTTTCATGCACATAAAACAGATTTGCATAACTAATATTTTTTATTGAGTTATATTATATATCTAATAATTACCCATAGATGATAAGATTTTGTTCAAACGGTCCTAAACTTTTTGAGACTATAAATTTAAGGTAGATTGGAAATAAATAATTATAATTTTTGTGTATTGTCTGATAATAATTTCAACTTTAAAAATTACTATCATCGGTTTTAACTTTTAGTTATTTTTGTCTCAATGAACCTCTATTAAAAAAACGTTTAACGCCGTTATGTTTTTTCCCGAGTTTCAAACCGATGTTTTAGGGCTTTTGATCGGAAGAACGATACGATTCGACTGATGTAAAACTTATCTCGAAACGGTGATTCAAATGACTTGATTTTTGTTAAATGGAAATTCAAATACCCGAATTGAAACATTGTTTCGTCGCTTGGATAACGTTTCAAGACACGTTTAACATCGGTTGACTCGTATCGTTCTTTCGATCAAAAGCCCTAAAACATTGGGTTGAAACTTTGGAAAAAACATAACGACTTTAAATGTTTTTTAACAGAAATCCGTTGAGACAAAAATAGTTGAAAGTTGAGAGACCACAGGTGGTGACTTTTTAAAGTTGGGATTATTATCAGTCAATATACAAAAGTTTGGATTATTTATTTCAATTTGCCTAAATTTAAATCGAAATCGAAAAGTATATACACCTAACTTTTGTTATTGGTGTTTAATTTGATCACGAACCATTTATATCGAACTGTATCTATAAATCTCGAGATAATTTGATTCTGTGGGGTATCGACCTCAAAGAAAGAACCAACCAAAATTCTAGGAAATTAAAAGAGAAATTTCTGTTTGGAGCTTAAGTCTTTATTTTCTTTTCGAGATCTAAGTGAGTTTATGAACCTAATAGCTACTATGCCTTATTAACAAATATTGATTTGGACCATGTGGCTTAACTAGTTTCTTGGTTATACGAGTTATCAATGGATTTTAACCTAGAGTGGAGCTTTGTTTGAAATTATGTAATTGACTATCACCTCTTCGCGTGTTTATATGTTTACTACCTTCATTTTCATTATACATGAACAGCTCATTTCTTTGCCGGTAATAGCCAGTAGTTGGTGATGATGTGAACACAAAGATACGAATGCCTCCTTGATTTTAAAAACCGCGCCTTGACACAAGGCGCAATTTAAGACCAATCTTCACTTTTTACTATATAAATTTTACTATAAGACGTGCACCTCTTGTACACCGGGAGTTTTTATGCATTTGGATTTTTACAAGAAGCGTTTTATATTTATGTAATTATTTATATACTAAATCATATAAGTAGCACTTATTTATAGCAAAATTATGGTAAATCCTAATAGTTATCTAAGAACATTGCGCCCCAAGTATGAAAAGTTTGCCTTTTGCCTCTCGCTTTTTAATACCCAGAAAAGCCCTTCACTTAAGAGTGTTTGATAATTTCGTTGTTATTTAAAGAAAGCACCCTGCTTGCGGTGCACGCATATAATGTATATATATGTGAACCCTCGGGTAGGCAAAAGTGAAATTCAATAATTTTGACATTATTTTACGAATCTCGTGAAACTAACGTTAAAAGTGACGAAATGTTAATCAGGCATCATGTGATGGCGTTGATAGCCGAAAGATAAGGGTGCATGAACCAATCGGTCGGTGTCCCGATAATTGAGTGTTATGTGCATTATGCCGAAGACTAGATGCAAAACTACTATTGAGCTAGGGGTCTCACAGGAAGCAGCCTCTCCATTCCTACGGGGTAAAGGTAAGATTGTCTACATCTTACCCTCTTCAGACCCTACTATAGCTTTGCTATTGGTGGGATATACTGAGTACGACGACAATGATGATGTTTAAAGAAGGCCAGAAGGGTAAGACAAATCAATTTGGAAAGACTAACGTAAGAAAACTGTATAGGTGAAATTAGCAATATTAACTGTATTGAAAATTTCTGAAATTGCAGGCTAAAAACAAGGGAATAAAAAAATAATAAATAATCAAAAAGCCAACAATCAAAATAACATAAAATCATCTAGACATTCCAAAACCTATACAACTTTCATTATTTCATCCACGAACAACATACATTACCAAACATATAACACTTCCATTAGAGTTCATAGTTTCAACATAACAAAAGTAACATAAACAAGTCTCAGAAACATACCATAACCAAACCCGACTCAGAACTTATCCACCGTAATACCATCCCTGCAAACGTCATACGCCTGTCTACTCCTCGACTTCTTCAAACCAGCAGTGAAATGCAACTTGGACCCTTCAGAAGTGATGCAAGTTACTTTAACCCAAATCATGACTTTTGTTTTTAGTCCTTCAATATCGGTTAGCTTTCCTTTTTCAAGGTAACCGGTTACACTGGTTGCGAACCTTAAAACTGATGAGTCTCTGTAACCGACTTCACAGATTGTGGGTATGAAGACGGTTAACTTTTTGGTTTGTTCATCAAACTCGTAGTTTGTGGCATCGCGAGGGAATATACCCACCGGCAAGTCGTGTTCCTTGAGGAGTTCGCTCAGTGGTTTTTGCATTTTTCCTGTAAATGTAAAATTACAAAAATAGCGTTGTTCATAGAACTAATTTGGGTTGAACCGTTGAACTCAAACACGACCCGTATACTTAAAAGCATGCAAGCTGAACATGATCCGTTGAACCATTCATCTATGCAGTCGATATCACCGATATATCATTGATATATCGCTTATCGGTCCCTTGGTGAAATATCAGTCAAAATATCGGTACCAATAATATCAGCGATATTGACCGATTTTGAACTAATATTTGAGCGATATATCACCGATATTCTCGATATCAGAGTAAAGTCTTGGTTATCAACTTTTAGTGTTCAATGTTAGTGTTTTAAGTCTTAATCAATTCTTACTTGCTACAATTGTTAGTGCGTTGCAAGTTGCAAAAGGTTAATTTGTTAATGGTAGAAGACTATACTGAATTATTAGTGTTAAATTGCTATATATATTAATTTTACATGATATTAAAATTACCGATATCCCAACGATATCTCACTGCGATAACCGATATCTCAGATATCAGTCCTTGACAGACATCCCATATTTTTCCACATTAACTGCTTAGCCATTTATATAAACGAGTTAAACGGGCTGATGTGTTAGCGGGTTGTAATCAAGTTGTAAATATGCTAAACTGGTTAAAGGGTCGTAAAAAATAAATTTAACGGCTGTAATCAGGTTGACAGAACAGCCTACATAATTAAAAGGACCGTAAACGGGTTGACGAGTCAGCATGTTTTATTAAATGGGTTAAACAAGTCAACCAAAAGATGCCCCGTTTAACCATATGGGTTTGATATGTAGCATTTTACCGGTTTGACCGATTATTTAATGCTATAGAAAAACATAAAAAGCATTTAGTACCCGAGTCAAAACATTTAATCAAACGGGTTAAACAATGGCAATTCATACCCTCCGGCCCAAAATAATTGCCAGTAAAGAAAAAGACACTTTAAGCAGACTGAAAATTTTACCCTTATTAAACGCTTTCTATGTTTTTTATAGTAGCTTTTTAGAAGGGTTTACTTATGTTAAGCCCACAGAGCAAGTTAAGTTTTAGAGTTTCTGATTTTTTTTCCTATATATAAGATTCTCTATTATATTAAATCAATTCAATATTATATTATTAAAATAGTAAAGCCAGCACTCATTTTGGGACGAGGGGAGCATTATAATTTTGACGAACGATTAGTCACTGCTTACAAAATTTTTACGTTCCTATCATTTATAGCCCTAACTTAACAAAACATCTTAATGAAATCACATTATGAAACAAGCTTCAAGAACTAATGTATATAATAAAACACAGATAGTTACCATGCAAAATTATATATTTCCCAAAGCAAATTGTGCATTCAACTTGAAATGAGTTACTATAAAAAGAATAAACATAGAAAAGCGAACCTTTCATTTTGTTGACGAACCATGTTGCTCCACCCGATATACTACTTTGCAAACTCTAAAAAACAGAAACACAAACCAGAATCAATAACCAACTAATTATAATAAGTATTATTATTATTATTACTATTATTATTATTATTATTCATCCAGTTTTCTGTTATCCATGAAGTTAACAACCAAATCTGCTTTATTTACAAACCAAAATGACAAACATCAGACAATCAAAAGAAACATGATCTTAATCCTCATGCTTTGCAACATATATATAAATCAAGCAAGTGTTATGTAAATCTTTGTTTCCGTCTATAAAGATCTATGCAGTTAAATGTGGAAAGGATATCGGTCAACGATGGCTATTTGAGATATCAGTCATCTCGGTGGGATATGGTTCATTACGCAGAATTTATATATATAGCAATCTAAGACCAGCAATTGAGTATACTCTCCTACTACCATTAACAACTTAAACTTGCAAAAACACTAACAATTGTGGCAAGTAGGAAGTAATTAAGACTTAAAAAACTAAAAAATGAGAAATTAGACTTGATATCGGTGGGGGCATAGGAAACCGCTGTTGAAAACTTATGTTTCCGTCTCAATATAAGTTGATTCTGGTACACAATCCAAAGAACAACACAGCAAGACACACATAATAGTTGGTACGATTGCATAGGAAAAAAACCCCCAAAATTGAATTGATTTCATAAAAGGCTGTTGTTACCCGATTGATCAAAGAAAGATGTAACTATAACTAGAATATAAAGTCAAAGCATAGAGGCACAATTTAAGATTTGAAAGAATGAAAAGAGAGATGGTTACGTTGATATCATCGCCGACGGAGTTAAGTTCTTTGTTGGCTTTGTTACCGAGCCAGTAACTTCCCAACTTACCCATAAGCTGATCCATACTTATACTTTGCTTCTCAACAAGATCAATATCAATTGTTAGAATTCTGAAGATTGAAGTTGTCTTCTCTCTCAATATCCCTAATTTCCCTAGTTTCTAGAGAGAGAGACAAGGGTTGAATTGAATCGGTTGGGTTTTCTTTTCGGTGCTTTCTTTTCTTTCTTACATTTTGCACCCTTACATTTTATATTTATACATATGCATATACCTTTTCCTCTTACAATGCTGAATCTCAGCATTTTCCATTGGAAACGCGGGTTCCATTGCAATCAAGGCTTTAATTGTCACATCCCATTTAACAAATCTCATTTAACAAATCGTGGAAGTGTAAAACGGAATGTAAAAGACATCTTTGATATTAACCACATTGCTTATAAAGAACAATACAAACTAATTTACAATATTTTACATTGATCTAACTTTGTTTACAACTAAGCGAAACAAACTAAATCCAGCCCATTAAACGGCTTTACTTCTTACTAGCACACTTGCATCAATTAAGCGGCGATACAAACTAATTGTGTTTTGATTACACTCCAGCCATTTAGCGATGTTCACGGGATTAATTTGCTAATTTAAGGTTGTTATAATGTTATATGATTAATGATTTATGCATTATGTGGAAGTCTAAAGCCGTTATAAGAACAAATTTGTTAAAAACTGAGATTTGCGGCTTGAACTAAGGTCACCGGAATACTCACAGCCATCGTCGGCGGCTGACTTGCCGGAAAACGGGGATTGGGGGTGGGTTACGTGCTGGGTAAAGTTATTTTATATATTTTAATATAATATTTTGAATATGTTACACTTTACACCCCTCATGTTTCTATTTGTTTTAAATCAGATTTTAAAGTATATTTACGTAATAAACCTTGAATTTTGAAATGTTTTGTAAATGAAATAAAATTAATGTACTTGAAAACTTTTCAAATTGTACCATAATTGTTTGCTAATTGTTTAAACATTAAAACCTGGAGTTTTGTTAATTGATCGAAATAATAGAAGACGAACGAACGATGAACTTCAATCGTCGGGATTATTTTATTAATGATAAATAATAAATAAAATACATCACGGGTTAATGAATAGAAATTTAAATCCAAATACCAATAAAAATTGACGAATATCAAAGATTAGGCCGCGGTTCAAATTTTGGTAAATTAACTTTCAACTGTTAATCGTTTTCTATAATTAGAGTGTCTGTAGACGCGTTTTCTTTGTGGCCTTGGTGTTTCCATAGGTGATTTAGGCACCTCATCTTCCTGAACTACCTTTTTGGGTATCTTTCTGGGTTTGGCTTTGAAGTTTTCTTTAATTGTTTGTTTGTTGTGGTAGATGCGCGTTTCAATGTGCTAGGTTGAGTACTTTGATCATCATGAGCAGTGGGCTCTGAATCTGTAGCTGTTGCTACCGAAGCATTAGCAGTTTGGGCATGTTCTTCCTCTTTAACTATGGTTGACGATTTGGAATCCTTCATTCTTGCAAAGATCTCATTGTTCAGAGAGGCAGGGGAGGTAGGGGTGATACCAAGAACTTAAGGAAGAACTTAGGAACTCAAGCTAGAGAACTCAAGAACACTCAAGAACTCAAGAGAGAACTAGAGAAGATATAAGAAAGATGTTTTTATTTCTTTCAAGGGATGGTTTACAAGTGAGGGGAAACCTTCCTTTTATAGGCAAGGAAATGCTACCTAACCTCATAAAAAGACACAAGGTCCATACCTATTGATTAAGGGCCATACTTTATGACATAAGCCTGACATCATTTTCTTTATACATGAACTAATCCTAACTAACCACTTTAGGAGTGATTAGGCTTAAAACTCACACATAATACATAATTAAGAAAATATTATTCAAGACACACGATTATTATTGACTTCTTCCATGGATTAAAACTACTTTGATCATTAATTTCCAGTTGGATCTTTTGTGCTGTTATTTTGAGGCCCTGGCAAGAGGTTTTGTGCCAGGAGTGTTTCTATAAATACTCTTGGGAGGGGTCCAGAAGCTCACTGAAACTTGAGGGGTATCTGCTTCGGTATCTATTTCTTGTAGTTCTTTCTCACTTGAATTTTTTGGGATTTCATTTAAGTCTATCATCCAACAATCTCCATATCTTTTATTTGAAATTCCTTTAAAAACTTGTGCTTCAAAATGGTAATTGATTGCCTTTTCCCAGTCTCGTACCCACGGATGATTTTCTGCATAAAACTTTTCCTTTCAGGACAGAAGCATGTAGCTTGTTGGGATCAACATTGTTTGCTAAGGCCATTTCTTTTCGAATTTGCAACCAAGACTCGTAAAAATTTGCTTTGAAGAACCAACTTGTTGGATTCAAGTTTGACCAAGAGTGGATGAATGTGGTTGGGACTCTGTAGGCTCTTTCTTGACTTGTATGTGGATTAGGTTTTTTGAAGCGGGCGATTAGATATTTTTTTGGTGAGGAACCAATAATTTGTATCCATTTTTCAGTAAGGAGGAACCTTTCTAACATTTTTTGAGTATACTTTGTTCTTCAGGTAACTCACCTAATTCAAGGAAGTACGTGGCTAGCTTCGCGGTATTGAAAGAGACAGCTATAGTGAATGCTTCGAACAAGCACTAGAAAAAACACAACATTTCTTTCGTCAAGGTAGATGGATTGCTTATATGGAAGACATGAAGAAAAGGGAAATCTGGGTGAAACCTGCCCCCTTTTGAGAACTTTCTCTCCTTTTCCAGAATGATTGACATTAAATTTTTGTAGTTGAGGCTGGATGTTTCAACCAGGTTGTGGGTATTAGCAACCTCAATAACTTCATTTGGAAGGGGTGTTGGATTTGGATTTGAGGGTTGGCCGAGGGATTTGGGAGTTTTTAGATGAGCCATTGTGAAAATTGTGTGTAAGACTTGGTGATGCCTAACCATGTTGGACTCTTGGTATTTATTGGCCTTTGGTGTTGACAGAAAATCCGCAAGGATATTATTCTTCCTTTTAATGTGCTTAACAGTGAAAGAATATTGTGAGAACCAATTCGCCCATTTCAGCAACTGTGCCTTTGGGAGAGCTTTTTTCTTAAACTATAGCATTTTGGGAAATGATGACATGTACATTTCAATGAAAAAGCTGTGACTGATAAGATGGAACTGGAATTTTTCGATTCCTCTTTTGACCGCCAATATTTCTTTGTAAGTGGAGTGATAGTGCTTTTCTGACACATTAAACGTGCCGCTTTTGTATCCAGATATCGACCTGACACCTTTTGTCGTCTTTTGCCATTAGGACTGCTGCCTAGTATTCATCACTAGCGTATGTCTGAAGGACCCTTTTGTCAGTTGGCGTGGGAATCTTTAAAGGTGGCATCACATCTGCCAGCTTTTTTATCTCTTTGACAGACTGAGTTTGCTTTTCAGTCCATAGTGGGGGATTCTTTTTTAAAATGGGGAACAGGTGAACTGTTTGACTTAACATCTTTGGTAAAGATTCTGCCATGTAATTGACTAGACCAAGAAACTGTTGGATTTCTTTTTGTGACGTCATTTTGTCAGGAAAACGTCTAAGTTCTTGGGCTATGTGTGGCTGGTGTTTGAACTTCCCGTCGGCAATTTTCATTCCAAGGAAATCGATTTCCTTGACACCAATTTCCATTTTCTTTTCAGACAGCATTATCCCATATTGTTGGACAATTGAGTGGAATTTTTTGAGTAATTCTATATGGGACTCTTCATCTTTGGAGAACAATAATATATCATCAATGTATACTAGCGCATTGGTTAAGTTAGGCTCAAATATTTTCACCATTGCTTTCTGAAAGGTGGACGGTGCAATCTTCAACCCGAAAGGCATCACATCCCACTGGTAGTGATAATTTGGAATGCAAAATGCTATCTTCGGCCTATCATCTGGTTTGATTCCCAGCTGCCAGAAACTAGCATTGAGATCAAATTTTGACAATACTTTTGCGTATATCAATGACTGGAACATGGATTTTTTTATGAGGAAGTGGAAACTTATCATCTGCTAAGAAATGATTTAAAGGCTGGTAATTGGTAACTAGCCTTAGTTTTCCACGAACTTGTTCACTTCGTTTGTTAACATAGAATGCTTCACAAGCCCACTGGGATTTTGTAGTTTTGATTAAACCTTGTTTGGCCAATTCTGAGCATTCTTCTGTTGCAGGTTTGTAATGGTCTAGGTTCATACCCGGATGGCTTGCCTTTGGTGGGTTGATGTCTTCATTCTGCTTGAATGGTAAGGACACCCAAAATGAAGGATTAAGCCATAAAGGTGAGATGTGTTTGGTCAGAAACTCGATATGGTTCGAGGCACAAGAGGTCTTGATAATTTGGCTTCTAAGTGCTTCTATGGGGTGAGGTGAAGGTGTACTCATGTGAAGATGATGAAGGTTATATTATTATTATTATTTAATAATAATAAAAAAAAGAAATATGTATTTTTCGTTTACTATTATCTCACGGCATATAAACAAGATCAAAAATTTGTCTTGTGGTTTGGGCCAATGATGGTGATTTATCAGGGCTCCAAGATTCTGATTTTTCTTTGGGCTCAAGACTTCTTCTTCGTTAAGGTTTTAATTGGGAACCGACATCAAAAAGAAAAGACATATATGAAGAACAAACTATTGTTCCATTAGTTCTGTCAAAACACAAGAAAGAAAGAAATAATAGAGAATCTGTTGGGGTATTCCTTTCTCTGACAACAGAGGAAGAAGACAAAGAAGTTTGGTGTTCTTTTTTTCTTTCCTTTTGGCGTTTTGGTGAAGACAAGAGACGTTCCAGAGATCGATTTATTCTCTCGTTGGTGATACCTCTTACTCGTTTACTCTTTTGTATTTGGTTCCATATACTTGAAGTTGGTTTGTACCAAGTATATGATGATTTGTGTATGCCTCTAGTTTTACCTAGATAAGACTTTGTATTGCTATTATTGGTGATAGTGGATTTGAAGCGGCTCTAGTAGTCCCGTGGTTTTTACTCTCGCCTTGAGAGGTTTTCCACGCTAAAATTTTTGTGTCCTTGTTAGTTTTAGTTACCCTATTTGTTTGCGTCCTCATTGGTTCATTCGGGTCGGGAAAAATGTTTAGCCAAACGAAGATTAATTCCGCAACTTTTTTTGTTTACCGTTCGTGGCTAGGTGGTCGTTTTTCCCAACAGAGTGGTATCAGAGCTTCGGCTCTTGTTCTTGGGTTAAGACTTGTTTGAACGATGGAAGCTAATACAAGTAGGATGGTGAATTTGAATGGTTCTAATTATCATGTTTGGAAAGGCAATATGGAAGACCTTCTTTATGTGAAGGATTATTATTTGCCTGTGTTCACTACCGATAAACCTGAAGATAAAACTGTTGAAGAGTGGAATATTTTGCATAGAAAGGTTTGTGGGTATATTCGGGAATATTTTGCATAGAAAGGTTTGTGGGTATATTCGACAGTGGGTTGATAATAATGTTTTGAACCATATTAGTGGGGAGATTCATGCTCGTACTTTATGGATCAAGCTTGAAGAGTTGTATGCTTGGAAGACCGGGAATAATAAGTTGTTCTTGATAAAACCGTTGATAAACTTGAAGTACCGTGATGGTACGCCTGTTACTGGTCATTTGAATGCTTTTCAAGGTGTTATTAATCAGCTTGCAGGTATGGGTATTAAGTTTGAAGACGAGATACAAGGTTTATGGCTTCTTGGTACGTTACCGGATTCTTGGGAGACTTTTAGGACATCGTTGTCCAACTCCGCAGCAAACGGTATTATTACTATGGAATTGGCTAAAGGTAGTATTATAAATGAAGAGATGAGAAGAAAGTCACAAGGTTCCTCTTCACATTCAGATGCCTTAGTTACCGAGAGTAGGGGGAGAAGCCATAGTAGAGCTCCAAGTAATAGAGCAAAGCACCGCAGTAAGTCCAAAGGAAAGTTTGAAGAATTTGAGTGCTATCATTGTGGTAGAAAAGGGCACACGATAAAATATTGCAGACAATTGAAAAAGGAGAACACAAAGGCTAATTACAACAATAAAAAGAATAACCACAAGAAAGACGACGGTGTGAAGGTACTTCTGAAACTAACACTGCTACCGAAGAGTTTCATATTTGTTGTGATTATGATAGGGTGAACATTACACGTGATGATTCGAGTTGGGTTGTTGACAGTGGTGCTACTTGTCATGTGACATCACAAAGGGATTTTTATTCGTCTTATACTCCTGGTGATTTTAGGAATATCAATATGGGTAATAATGGGCTATCAAAGATCCTTGGTGTTGGGGATGTTTGCTTCAAGTTTGATACTGGGATGGAGTTGGTTTTACACAATGTAAAACATGTTCCGGATATTAGCCTTAATTTGATCTCCGCGGGCACATTAGATGATGGTTTCCACAGTACCTTTGGTGGTGGAATTTGGAAACTCACTCGTGGTTCGTTGATTGTGGCAAGAGGTGAAAGAACTTCAAAGTTATACATGGCACATCCAAAGATTTCCAGGAACTCAGTTCATTCGTTAACGAGTTCTGATGTAACCGATATGTGGCATAAGAGACTTGCTCATATGAGTGAAAAAAGGATGTCTATTTTATTGAAGAAAGATGCCTTGTCCGGTATGAAAGATGTTCATTTAAAGAAGTGTTCTCATTGTATGAATGGTAAGCAAAAGAGAGTTTCTTTTCATAGTCATCCACCTCACAGAAAAGAAAGTATACTCGACTTGGTGCATTCAGATGTATGTGGTCCTATGAAGACTAGAACACTTGGGGGCTGCATATATTTTGTCACATTTATTGATGATCATTCGAGGAAGGTATGGGTTTATACTTTAAAGTCTAAAGATCAGGTATTTGATGTGTTTAAGCAGTTTCATGCCTTAGTTGAAAGACAAACTGGGAAGAAGCTCAAGTGTATTCGAACAGACAATGGAGGTGAATATAATGGTCTTTTTAATGCTTATTGTAGAGAGAAAGGTATTCGACACCAAAGACCACCTCCAAAGACACCACAGTAGAATGGTTTAGCAGAACGGATGAACAGAACGTTGGTTGAAAGGTTTAAGTGTTTGCTCTCACATGCAGGGTTGCCAAATTCGTTTTGTTTTGAAGCTTTAAATATTGCAGTACATGTTATTAATCTTACTCCTTGTATTCCTTTGTTCCAGACAGGGTTTGGAGTGACAAAGATGTTTCATATCGTCATTTGCGGGTCTTTGGATGTAAAGCATTTATGCATATTCCCAAAGATGAATGATCAAAGTTTGATGTGAAGTCCAGACAATGCATATTCCTTGGTTATGGGCAAGATGAGTTTGGATACAGGCTATATGATCCGGTTTCAAAGAAGCTTGTAAGGAGTTGTGATGTTGTGTTTGTGGAAGATCAGAGTTTGAAAGATATTGAGAAAAGTTCCTCAGTACACTGATGATCTTATTGATTTGGATCCTGTTCCTACTCAGCATACTGAGTCACATCACGAAGATGATATTCAGAATGACGAACAAGATGGTACCGATAATGTTGATAATCAAGAGCAGGCAGAGTTGGATGAGGATATTCATCCCGAGTTACCAGTAGATATGCCTGCATTTGTCCCACTCTGGCGGTCTTCGAGAGACCGTCAACCTTCTACTCACTATTTTACCGGTGAGTACGTCTTACTCACTGACGGGGGAGAGCCCGGGTATTATAAAGAGGCCATGGAAGATAAGCATAAAAGATAGTGGTTTGAAGCCATGCAAGATGAGATGGATTCCTTGTATGAGAACAATACCTTTGAGTTGGTGAAGTTGCCTAAAGGCAAAAGAGCTTTGAAGAACAAATGGGTCTACAAATTGAAGACCGAAGAACATACCTCACGGCCTAGGTACAAGGAAAGATTGGTGGTCAAAGGGTTTAGTCAAAGAAAAGGTATTGATTTGGATGAGATTTTTTCTCCAGTTGTGAAGATGAGTTCCATTAGGGTGATTCTTGGTTTAGCTGCTAGTCTTGATCTTGAGATTGAGCAAATGGATGTCAAGACAGCATTCCTTCATGGTGATCTGGATAAAGAAATCTATATGGAGCAACCTGAAGGTTTACAGGTTAAGGGTAAAGAAGATTATGTTTGTAAACTTCAGAAAAGTCTTTTATGGGTTGAAGTAAGCACCGCGACAATGGTACAAGAAATTTGAGTCAGTTATGGGGAAGCAAAGCTACCGAAAGACTGCGTCTGATCACTGTGTTTTCTTTAAGAGGTTTGGTGATGATGATTTCATTATATTATTGCTTTATGTTGATGATATGTTGATTGTTGGCAAGAATGTAGAAAGAATTGTTCAGTTGATGAAAGAGTTAAGCAAGCCGTTTTCTATGAAAGACTTGGGGTCAGCTAAGAATATTCTTGGCATTCGGATTACTAGAGATAGAGTTTCAAAGAAGTTGCACATGTCACAAGAGCAATACATTGAAAAGGTTCTTAGAAGATTCAAGATGTCTAAAGTTAATGTGGTTAGTACACCTCTTACTCCCAATTTTAAATTAACTGAAAAAGATTGCCCTACTTCTGAAAAAGAGATTGAAGATATGGATGGTGTTCCATATGCATCAGCGGTTGGAAGCTTGATGTATGCAATGGTATGTACACGGCCTGATATTGCCCATGCAGTAGGTGTTGTTAGTCGGTTCTTGTTAAATCTGGGTAAGAAGCATTGGGAAGCAGTTAAGTGGATCCTTAGATATCTACGTGGTACTTCCAAATTGGGTATAACATTTGGAAATGGGGAGCCGATGCTTGTTGACTACACGAATTCTGATATGGCAGGAAATAAGGACAACATGAAATCCACGTCTGGATATTTGATGTTATTTACAGGGGGAGCCATGTCATGGCAGTCAAGACTGCAAAAGTGTGTTGCTTTGTCTACTACTGAGGCAGAGTATATGGCAGCAATAGAAGCATGCAAAGAATTATTGTGGTTGAAAAGATTTATGCAAGAGCTTGGCTTTATGCAACAGCGATACGTGGTCCTTTGTGATAATCAAAGTGTTTATTCACCTTGCTAAGAATTCTATGTATCATAGAAGAACAAAACATATTGAGGTGAGGTATCATTGGATTAGAGATGGTATTGAAGACAAGTTGTTTGAACTTGATAAAGTTCACACCGATGATAATTGTTCCGATATGTTGACCAAAGCTGTGGCAAGGGAGAAACCGAAGATATTTTGCTCGCTCGCCGGGGTGGTAAGTTCTTTCTCATAGACAAAAAGTGGGGAGGGGGGTTTGTTGGGGTATTTTTTTGCCCATGAGAAAGCCCAACAAATATTATCCTACATGGGTTATATTATTATTATTATTGTTATTGTTATTATTATTATTTAATAATAAAAAAGAAAAAAAAAAGAAATATGTATTTTTTGTTTACTATTATCTCACGGCATATAAACAAGACCAAAAATTGGTTTTGTGGTTTGGGTCAATGGTGGTGATTTATCATGGGCTCTAAGATTCTGATTTTTCTTTGGGCTCAAGACTTCTTCTTTGTTAAGGTTTTAATTGGGAACCGACATCACAAAGAAAAGATATATATATGAAGAACAAACTATTGTTCCATTAGTTCTGTCAAAACACAAGAAAGAAAGAAATAATAGAGAATCTATTGGGGTATTCCTTTCTCTAACAACAGAGGAAGAAGACAAAGAAGTTTGGTGTTCTTTTTTTCTTTCCTTTTGGCGTTTTGGTGAAGACAAGAGACGTTCCAGAGATCGATTTATTCTCTCGTTGGTGATACCTCTTACTCGTTTACTCTTTTGTATTTGGTTCCATATACTTGAAGTTGGTTTGTACCAAGTATATGATGATTTGTGTATGCCTCTAGTTTTACCTAGATAAGACTTTGTATTGCTATTATTGGTGATAGTGGATTTGAAGCGGCTCTAGTATTCCTGTGGTTTTTACTCTCGCCTTGAGAGGTTTTCCACGCTAAAATTTTTGTGTCCTTGTTAGTTTTAATTACCCTATTTGTTTGCGTCCTCATTGGTTCATTCGGGTCGGGAAAAAGGTTTAGCCAGACGAAGATTAATTCCGCAACTTTTTTGTTTACCGTTCGTGGCTAGGTGGTCGTTTTTCCCAACAATTACAAACTTTGTTTGCTGATATAGCTTTCACAGCTGATGATCGACCTTGAGGTAATCTAGAGCTTTTAGTTTTTCTTAATTGCTTTTCAGTCGTCCAATTTAACAGGATTGAAACCTCAAAAGTTGATTTAAGATTTTAATTTGGGGAAAAGATGCTCAAGATTTGTAAGAAAATGAACAATTAATTAAACAAGCATTTGCATTCACGTGTGTTTGTTTAAAAAGTGAACATCTTCGTGTTCGTTTACGGTTTGTGAAAAATCTAAACAAACGGTGATGTAAACGAACACAAATGAAAAAATATAAAACATTAAGTACATGATTAACATGATGGGTTCTTACTTAACATATTTATTTGTTTTAAAAATTTGCATGGGTAAATGGGTTAAATGAACATAAATAAACGAACACAAATGAACAAACATAAACAAACTTTCATAAACGTAAATGAACAAACTAAACACAGCGTTTATGTTTGTTCATTTAACTAAATGAACAAAAAATTTTATTCAAACTTGATACTCAATGGATAATAATTAAAAGGATGTAGATAAGATTAAATACCAAATGGGTTATATATATTTATTTTCTTTTTGACTATGCTTTAACCCATCAAAACTGTAGGTTCTGTAAATTGGTCACGGGCATTTCGTTCATTTTGAAGGTCAATTAATAAATATAGTATTCTCTTTAATCAATCGCGTAAGTTGTTTTAACACTGCATGTCATTGGTTGTTTGACCAGGGGCAGTTAGGAAATTTTTGTGCATCTATTTATAGATTGAAATTTGAATTTTTGGTGATCGGAGCTCGAGTATACATCAAATTTGTAACACCTCATCTTTATATGGTCTTGGAATAAAAGTTTTAGATATCTTTTTCTTGATGTACACCATGTGTTCAATGAAATATCATCGTTTTTGTATTCAGCTATGGTTTCACAACCCCCCCCCCCCCCCCCCGCGTTGCGGGGGGTCGAAATACTAGTTAGTTTTTAAAACAAAAATCATCATAATAACAAGCGTTTTTTTATATTTAATATGAGTATGACTTTATTATATAAAAATTTAAAAAAATTACGTCATTCTGTCTTTGTGTTTGTCATTGTGTCTTTTCTTCACTGTGTCTTTCTGTTTGTTATTGTATTTTTTTCGTCATTTTGTCTTTCAAATCATCGTTGTGTGTTTTTTAAATGCTAATAATACGGTTGTGTAATAATAATACGTAAATATAATGATAAAATAACAACAAATTATCTAATACATAAAACACAATGATGAATACATATTACACACTTACATGAAACGTAATACACAATGATGAATACATATAACACAATGATCTGAAACGTAAAACACAATGGTGAATACATATAACACATTGACCTGAAACGTAAAACACAATGGAAACTACATATTACACAATGACATGAACGTAATACACAATGACTAAAACACAATGATAAGTAGAAAGACAAATGATGAGCACAAAGACACAATGACAAATAAAAAGACGCAATGACGTAATCTTTGTTTTAATTGTTATCTTTAATATGAGTATCAATTGATAACACAATGACCAAAATCTATAACACAATGCATAGAAAAACCCAATTAAAAATCATATTGAACAACCAATAACACAATATAAAAAACCCACTAATTTTTTTTGTTTTTATATAACAATATGATACTCATATTAGAGATAAAAAAAACGCTTGTTATTATGGTGAATTTAAAAAAAAATAATGTTTCATGAAAAATTTATGGACTTTTTAAAATGATGGGAAAATTGACACGTGCCTTGCATATGGAAATAGAAAGTCAACAAAAGCAGGTTATTACCTTTATTCCATTCTCATCAATTTATTTTCTTATATTAATTTTCACCATTCAAATATAAAATTAATGGATTAGATTCCTTCTCACATTTCTCATTTTTTTTTGTTGTACTTCGTATACTTTATGATATGGAAGGAATATCAACTAAAATAGCAGCCCATCATGACACTAGGTTTAGATCAATCGGCAGCACTATATGTGTATCTTTTGTAACCAAACAAGGATCATTATTTTTTGTAACTAAACTAGCAGGATCATGTAATGCCATGTATGCTTGAACACTAATTCACAAAACAAGAAGTATCTTACAACCTATGTCCGTGCTTCCGCTGCAAAGCACGGTACAAATACTAGTTGTTATACCCGGTGGAGTAAAACCCAGGCAATGATATACCCAAACTTTGTCGGTCCCGACTGTTGAGCCAGTAAGTCGACGCGAATTCAGTCGGTTTCTGTTAGATGCGTTATGATACTGGAACTTAAAACCAAAGATAAAATAAAAACATATAAAATTTGAGGTGGATCAATTGAGTGGTGTCAGCTGGAAAGACTCGGGTGCTGGGATGATCCGAGTATTGCCGGTTCCGGAAGTTGAGGCGGTGAGTCTACGCAGATTCGGCCGATTTCGATCACATTGGTTACGATACCGAAATTAGCACAAAATGCATCGAGTCTACGCGAATTTGTTCGGTTTCTATTATATTTGTAACAATACCAGAACTAAAATAAGAAAAAAAACGAAAAACAAAAAACAAAATTCAACTACTAATACGGTGTCGCCAAGTGGCGCTACCGGCACTTAGCGGCACCAAAGTTTGTAATTATATTATATAATAATTTGTATTTTATAAAGTATAGACTTAGAGCATTCTCATCCATGTATTATGTGAGGGGTGTTTTTATAATTTAAAGAGTGATTAAGGGTGTTGTGAGTGAAGAGTTTTTATATTTTTAGAAAAAGTAGTGATTTTTCTGTATATTTGAAAAGTTAATGTTCATCCCATATAATTTTTTAATATATTTTGAAAATGGTTGTGAGTGAAGAAAAGAGAAAAGATAATGATAAAAGGTATAAAAATTATTATTTAATTGAAATAGAGAGAGAAAATAAAGTAAGTTTTAGTGTAAGTTTTGGTTTGGAAATAAGGGGTGGGATGATAATGCTCTTATATATTTTATTTTTTATAGTAGTGAAAAGTATAAAATATAGATTGCTAAAAAAATAAACATACATGAAAATCCCATTGATTATTTTTTAATAAACCACCAGGTACACTAGTATACATGCGGGGATGTCATACCAAATAGGTACTTTGCCAAAACTTAATTCGCGGGTTTGAATCAGATATGGAACATGAAAATAATCGATGAAGCTGGGATTAACAATAGTCGTTTTTATTGTCATTGCTAACTTTCATGCACATAAAACAGATTTGCATAACTAATATTTTTTATTGAGTTATATTATATATCTAATAATTACCCATAGATGATAAGATTTTGTTCAAACGGTCCTAAACTTTTTGAGACTATAAATTTAAGGTAGATTGGAAATAAATAATTATAATTTTTGTGTATTGTCTGATAATAATTTCAACTTTAAAAATTACTATCATCGGTTTTAACTTTTAGTTATTTTTGTCTCAATGAACCTCTATTAAAAAAACGTTTAACGCCGTTATGTTTTTTCCCGAGTTTCAAACCGATGTTTTAGGGCTTTTGATCGGAAGAACGATACGATTCGACTGATGTAAAACTTATCTCGAAACGGTGATTCAAATGACTTGATTTTTGTTAAATGGAAATTCAAATACCCGAATTGAAACATTGTTTCGTCGCTTGGATAACGTTTCAAGACACGTTTAACATCGGTTGACTCGTATCGTTCTTTCGATCAAAAGCCCTAAAACATTGGGTTGAAACTCGGGAAAAAACATAACGACTTTAAATGTTTTTTAACAGAAATCCGTTGAGACAAAAATAGTTGAAAGTTGAGAGACCACAGGTGGTGACTTTTTAAAGTTGGGATTATTATCAGTCAATATACAAAAGTTTGGATTATTTATTTCAATTTGCCTAAATTTAAATCGAAATCGAAAAGTATATACACCTAACTTTTGTTATTGGTGTTTAATTTGATCACGAACCATTTATATCGAACTGTATCTATAAATCTCGAGATAATTTGATTCTGTGGGGTATCGACCTCAAAGAAAGAACCAACCAAAATTCTAGGAAATTAAAAGAGAAATTTCTGTTTGGAGCTTAAGTCTTTATTTTCTTTTCGAGATCTAAGTGAGTTTATGAACCTAATAGCTACTATGCCTTATTAACAAATATTGATTTGGACCATGTGGCTTAACTAGTTTCTTGGTTATACGAGTTATCAATGGATTTTAACCTAGAGTGGAGCTTTGTTTGAAATTATGTTATTGACTATCACCTCTTCGCGTGTTTATATGTTTACTACCTTCATTTTCATTATACATGAACAGCTCATTTCTTTGCCGGTAATAGCCAGTAGTTGGTGATGATGTGAACACAAAGATACGAATGCCTCCTTGATTTTAAAAACCGCGCCTTGACACAAGGCGCAATTTAAGACCAATCTTCACTTTTTACTATATAAATTTTACTATAAGACGTGCACCTCTTGTACACCGGGAGTTTTTATGCATTTGGATTTTTACAAGAAGCGTTTTATATTTATGTAATTATTTATATACTAAATCATATAAGTAGCACTTATTTATAGCAAAATTATGGTAAATCCTAATAGTTATCTAAGAACATTGCGCCCCAAGTATGAAAAGTTTGCCTTTTGCCTCTCGCTTTTTAATACCCAGAAAAGCCCTTCACTTAAGAGTGTTTGATAATTTCGTTGTTATTTAAAGAAAGCACCCTGCTTGCGGTGCACGCATATAATGTATATATGTGTGAACCCTCGGGTAGGCAAAAGTGAAATTCAATAATTTTGACATTATTTTACGAATCTCGTGAAACTAACGTTAAGAGTGACGAAATGTTAATAAGGCATCATGTGATGGCGTTGATAGCCGAAAGATAAGGGTGCATGAACCAATCGGTCGGTGTCCCGATAATTGAGTGTTATGTGCATTATGCCGAAGACTTGATGCAAAACTACTATTGAGCTAGGGGTCTCACCGGAAGCAGCCTCTCCATTCCTACGGGGTAAAGGTAAGATTGTCTACATCTTACCCTCTTCAGACCCTACTATAGCTTTGCTATTGGTGGGATATACTGAGTACGACGACAATGATGATGTTTAAAGAAGGCCAGAAGGGTAAGACAAATCAATTTGGAAAGACTAACGTAAGAAAACTGTATAGGTGAAATTAGCAATATTAACTGTATTGAAAATTTCTGAAATTGCAGGCTAAAAACAAGGGAATAAAAAAATAATAAATAATCAAAAAGCCAACAATCAAAATAACATAAAATCATCTAGACATTCCAAAACCTATACAACTTTCATTATTTCATCCACGAACAACATACATTACCAAACATATAACACTTCCATTAGAGTTCATAGTTTCAACATAACAAAAGTAACATAAACAAGTCTCAGAAACATACCATAACCAAACCCGACTCAGAACTTATCCACCGTAATACCATCCCTGCAAACGTCATACGCCTGTCTACTCCTCGACTTCTTCAAACCAGCAGTGAAATGCAACTTGGACCCTTCAGAAGTGATGCAAGTTACTTTAACCCAAATCATGACTTTTGTTTTTAGTCCTTCAATATCGGTTAGCTTTCCTTTTTCAAGGTAACCGGTTACACTGGTTGCGAACCTTAAAACTGATGAGTCTCTGTAACCGACTTCACAGATTGTGGGTATGAAGACGGTTAACTTTTTGGTTTGTTCATCAAACTCGTAGTTTGTGGCATCGCGAGGGAATATACCCACCGGCAAGTCGTGTTCCTTGAGGAGTTCGCTCAGTGGTTTTTGCATTTTTCCTGTAAATGTAAAATTACAAAAATAGCGTTGTTCATAGAACTAATTTGGGTTGAACCGTTGAACTCAAACACGACCCGTATACTTAAAAGCATGCAAGCTGAACATGATCCGTTGAACCATTCATCTATGCAGTCGATATCACCGATATATCATTGATATATCGCTTATCGGTCCCTTGGTGAAATATCAGTCAAAATATCGGTACCAATAATATCAGCGATATTGACCGATTTTGAACTAATATTTGAGCGATATATCACCGATATTCTCGATATCAGAGTAAAGTCTTGGTTATCAACTTTTAGTGTTCAATGTTAGTGTTTTAAGTCTTAATCAATTCTTACTTGCTACAATTGTTAGTGCGTTGCAAGTTGCAAAAGGTTAATTTGTTAATGGTAGAAGACTATACTGAATTATTAGTGTTAAATTGCTATATATATTAATTTTACATGATATTAAAATTACCGATATCCCAACGATATCTCACTGCGATAACCGATATCTCAGATATCAGTCCTTGACAGACATCCCATATTTTTCCACATTAACTGCTTAGCCATTTATATAAACGAGTTAAACGGGCTGATGTGTTAGCGGGTTGTAATCAAGTTGTAAATATGCTAAACTGGTTAAAGGGTCGTAAAAAATAAATTTAACGGCTGTAATCAGGTTGACAGAACAGCCTACATAATTAAAAGGACCGTAAACGGGTTGACGAGTCAGCATGTTTTATTAAATGGGTTAAACAAGTCAACCAAAAGATGCCCCGTTTAACCATATGGGTTTGATATGTAGCATTTTACCGGTTTGACCGATTATTTAATGCTATAGAAAAACATAAAAAGCATTTAGTACCCGAGTCAAAACATTTAATCAAACGGGTTAAACAATGGCAATTCATACCCTCCGGCCCAAAATAATTGCCAGTAAAGAAAAAGACACTTTAAGCAGACTGAAAATTTTACCCTTATTAAACGCTTTCTATGTTTTTTATAGTAGCTTTTTAGAAGGGTTTACTTATGTTAAGCCCACAGAGCAAGTTAAGTTTTAGAGTTTCTGATTTTTTTTCCTATATATAAGATTCTCTATTATATTAAATCAATTCAATATTATATTATTAAAATAGTAAAGCCAGCACTCATTTTGGGACGAGGGGAGCATTATAATTTTGACGAACGATTAGTCACTGCTTACAAAATTTTTACGTTCCTATCATTTATAGCCCTAACTTAACAAAACATCTTAATGAAATCACATTATGAAACAAGCTTCAAGAACTAATGTATATAATAAAACACAGATAGTTACCATGCAAAATTATATATTTCCCAAAGCAAATTGTGCATTCAACTTGAAATGAGTTACTATAAAAAGAATAAACATAGAAAAGCGAACCTTTCATTTTGTTGACGAACCATGTTGCTCCACCCGATATACTACTTTGCAAACTCTAAAAAACAGAAACACAAACCAGAATCAATAACCAACTAATTATTATTATTATTATTATTATTATTATTATTATTATTATTACTATTATTATTATTATTATTATTCATCCAGTTTTCTGTTATCCATGAAGTTAACAACCAAATCTGCTTTATTTACAAACCAAAATGACAAACATCAGACAATCAAAAGAAACATGATCTTAATCCTCATGCTTTGCAACATATATATAAATCAAGCAAGTGTTATGTAAATCTTTGTTTCCGTCTATAAAGATCTATGCAGTTAAATGTGGAAAGGATATCGGTCAACGATGGCTATTTGAGATATCAGTCATCTCGGTGGGATATGGTTCATTACGCAGAATTTATATATATAGCAATCTAAGACCAGCAATTGAGTATACTCTCCTACTACCATTAACAACTTAAACTTGCAAAAACACTAACAATTGTGGCAAGTAGGAAGTAATTAAGACTTAAAAAACTAAAAAATGAGAAATTAGACTTGATATCGGTGGGGGCATAGGAAACCGCTGTTGAAAACTTATGTTTCCGTCTCAATATAAGTTGATTCTGGTACACAATCCAAAGAACAACACAGCAAGACACACATAATAGTTGGTACGATTGCATAGGAAAAAAACCCCCAAAATTGAATTGATTTCATAAAAGGCTGTTGTTACCCGATTGATCAAAGAAAGATGTAACTATAACTAGAATATAAAGTCAAAGCATAGAGGCACAATTTAAGATTTGAAAGAATGAAAAGAGAGATGGTTACGTTGATATCATCGCCGACGGAGTTAAGTTCTTTGTTGGCTTTGTTACCGAGCCAGTAACTTCCCAACTTACCCATAAGCTGATCCATACTTATACTTTGCTTCTCAACAAGATCAATATCAATTGTTAGAATTCTGAAGATTGAAGTTGTCTTCTCTCTCAATATCCCTAATTTCCCTAGTTTCTAGAGAGAGAGACAAGGGTTGAATTGAATCGGTTGGGTTTTCTTTTCGGTGCTTTCTTTTCTTTCTTACATTTTGCACCCTTACATTTTATATTTATACATATGCATATACCTTTTCCTCTTACAATGCTGAATCTCAGCATTTTCCATTGGAAACGCGGGTTCCATTGCAATCAAGGCTTTAATTGTCACATCCCATTTAACAAATCTCATTTAACAAATCGTGGAAGTGTAAAACGGAATGTAAAAGACATCTTTGATATTAACCACATTGCTTATAAAGAACAATACAAACTAATTTACAATATTTTATATTGATCTAACTTTGTTTACAACTAAGCGAAACAAACTAAATCCAGCCCATTAAACGGCTTTACTTCTTACTAGCACACTTGCATCAATTAAGCGGCGATACAAACTAATTGTGTTTTGAATACACTCCAGCCATTTAGCGATGTTCACGGGATTAATTTGCTAATTTAAGGTTGTTATAATGTTATATGATTAATGATTTATGCATTATGTGGAAGTCTAAAGCCGTTATAAGAACAAATTTGTTAAAAACTGAGATTTGCGGCTTGAACTAAGGTCACCGGAATACTCACAACCATCGTCGGCGGCTGACTTGCCGGAAAACGGGGATTGGGGGTGGGTTACGTGCTGGGTAAAGTTATTTTATATATTTTAATATAATATTTTGAATATGTTACACTTTACACCCCTCATGTTTCTATTTGTTTTAAATCAGATTTTAAAGTATATTTACGTAATAAACCTTGAATTTTGAAATGTTTTGTAAATGAAATAAAACTAATGTACTTGAAAACTTTTCAAATTGTACCATAATTGTTTGCTAATTGTTTAAACATTAAAACCTGGAGTTTTGTTAATTGATCGAAATAATAGAAGACGAACGAACGATGAACTTCAATCGTCGGGATTATTTTATTAATGATAAATAATAAATAAAATACATCACGGGTTAATGAATAGAAATTTAAATCCAAATACCAATAAAAATTGACGAATATCAAAGATTAGGCCGCGGTTCAAATTTTGGTAAATTAACTTTCAACTGTTAATCGTTTTCTATAATTAGAGTGTCTGTAGACGCGTTTTCTTTGTGGCCTTGGTGTTTCCATAGGTGATTTAGGCACCTCATCTTCCTGAACTACCTTTTTGGGTATCTTTCTGGGTTTGGCTTTGAAGTTTTCTTTAATTGTTTGTTTGTTGTGGTAGATGCGCGTTTCAATGTGCTAGGTTGAGTACTTTGATCATCATGAGCAGTGGGCTCTGAATCTGTAGCTGTTGCTACCGAAGCGTTAGCAGTTTGGGCATGTTCTTCCTCTTTAACTATGGTTGAAGATTTGGAATCCTTCATTCTTGCAAAGATCTCATTGTTCAGAGAGGCAGGGGAGGTAGGGGTGATACCAAGAACTTAAGGAAGAACTTAGGAACTCAAGCTAGAGAACTCAAGAACACTCAAGAACTCAAGAGAGAACTAGAGAAGATATAAGAAAGATGTTTTTATTTCTTTCAAGGGATGGTTTACAAGTGAGGGGAAACCTTCCTTTTATAGGCAAGGAAATGCTACCTAACCTCATAAAAAGACACAAGGTCCATACCTATTGATTAAGGGCCATACTTTATGACATAAGCCTGACATCATTTTCTTTATACATGAACTAATCCTAACTAACCACTTTAGGAGTGATTAGGCTTAAAACTCACACATAATACATAATTAAGAAAATATTATTCAAGACACACGATTATTATTGACTTCTTCCATGGATTAAAACTACTTTGATCATTATTTTCCAGTTGGATCTTTTGTGCTGTTATTTTGAGGCCCTGGCAAGAGGTTTTGTGCCAGGAGTGTTTCTATAAATACTCTTGGGAGGGGTCCAGAAGCTCACTGAAACTTGAGGGGTATCTGCTTCGGTATCTATTTCTTGTAGTTCTTTCTCACTTGAATTTTTTGGGATTTCATTTAAGTCTATCATCCAACAATCTCCATATCTTTTATTTGAAATTCCTTTAAAAACTTGTGCTTCAAAATGGTAATTGATTGCCTTTTCCCAGTCTCGTACCCACGGATGATTTTCTGCATAAAACTTTTCCTTTCAGGACAGAAGCATGTAGCTTGTTGGGATCAACATTGTTTGCTAAGGCCATTTCTTTTCGAATTTGCAACCAAGACTCGTAAAAATTTGCTTTGAAGAACCAACTTGTTGGATTCAAGTTTGACCAAGAGTGGATGAATGTGGTTGGGACTCTGTAGGCTCTTTCTTGACTTGTATGTGGATTAGGTTTTTTGAAGCGGGCGATTAGATATTTTTTTGGTGAGGAACCAATAATTTGTATCCATTTTTCAGTAAGGAGGAACCTTTCTAACATTTTTTGAGTATACTTTGTTCTTCAGGTAACTCACCTAATTCAAGGAAGTACGTGGCTAGCTTCGCGGTATTGAAAGAGACAGCTATAGTGAATGCTTCGAACAAGCACTAGAAAAAACACAACATTTCTTTCGTCAAGGTAGATGGATTGCTTATATGGAAGACATGAAGAAAAGGGAAATCTGGGTGAAACCTGCCCCCTTTTGAGAACTTTCTCTCCTTTTCCAGAATGATTGACATTAAATTTTTGTAGTTGAGGCTGGATGTTTCAACCAGGTTGTGGGTATTAGCAACCTCAATAACTTCATTTGGAAGGGGTGTTGGATTTGGATTTGAGGGTTGGCCGAGGGATTTGGGAGTTTTTAGATGAGCCATTGTGAAAATTGTGTGTAAGACTTGGTGATGCCTAACCATGTTGGACTCTTGGTATTTATTGGCCTTTGGTGTTGACAGAAAATCCGCAAGGATATTATTCTTCCTTTTAATGTGCTTAACAGTGAAAGAATATTGTGAGAACCAATTCGCCCATTTCAGCAACTGTGCCTTTGGGAGAGCTTTTTTCTTAAACTATAGCATTTTGGGAAATGATGACATGTACATTTCAATGAAAAAGCTGTGACTGATAAGATGGAACTGGAATTTTTCGATTCCTCTTTTGACCGCCAATATTTCTTTGTAAGTGGAGTGATAGTGCTTTTCTGACACATTAAACGTGCCGCTTTTGTATCCAGATATCGACCTGACACCTTTTGTCGTCTTTTGCCATTAGGACTGCTGCCTAGTATTCATCACTAGCGTATGTCTGAAGGACCCTTTTGTCAGTTGGCGTGGGAATCTTTAAAGGTGGCATCACATCTGCCAGCTTTTTTATCTCTTTGACAGACTGAGTTTGCTTTTCAGTCCATAGTGGGGGATTCTTTTTTAAAATGGGGAACAGGTGAACTGTTTGACTTAACATCTTTGGTAAAGATTCTGCCATGTAATTGACTAGACCAAGAAACTGTTGGATTTCTTTTTGTGACGTCATTTTGTCAGGAAAACGTCTAAGTTCTTGGGCTATGTGTGGCTGGTGTTTGAACTTCCCGTCGGCAATTTTCATTCCAAGGAAATCGATTTCCTTGACACCAATTTCCATTTTCTTTTCAGACAGCATTATCCCATATTGTTGGACAATTGAGTGGAATTTTTTGAGTAATTCTATATGGGACTCTTCATCTTTGGAGAACAATAATATATCATCAATGTATACTAGCGCATTGGTTAAGTTAGGCTCAAATATTTTCACCATTGCTTTCTGAAAGGTGGACGGTGCAATCTTCAACCCGAAAGGCATCACATCCCACTGGTAGTGATAATTTGGAATGCAAAATGCTATCTTCGGCCTATCATCTGGTTTGATTCCCAGCTGCCAGAAACTAGCATTGAGATCAAATTTTGACAATACTTTTGTGTATATCAATGACTGGAACATGGATTTTTTTATGAGGAAGTGGAAACTTATCATCTGCTAAGAAATGATTTAAAGGCTGGTAATTGGTAACTAGCCTTAGTTTTCCACGAACTTGTTCACTTCGTTTGTTAACATAGAATGCTTCACAAGCCCACTGGGATTTTGTAGTTTTGATTAAACCTTGTTTGGCCAATTCTGAGCATTCTTCTGTTGCAGGTTTGTAATGGTCTAGGTTCATACCCGGATGGCTTGCCTTTGGTGGGTTGATGTCTTCATTCTGCTTGAATGGTAAGGACACCCAAAATGAAGGATTAAGCCATAAAGGTGAGATGTGTTTGGTCAGAAACTCGATATGGTTCGAGGCACAAGAGGTCTTGATAATTTGGCTTCTAAGTGCTTCTATGGGGTGAGGTGAAGGTGTACTCATGTGAAGATGATGAAGGTTATATTATTATTATTATTTAATAATAATAAAAAAAAGAAATATGTATTTTTCGTTTACTATTATCTCACGGCATATAAACAAGATCAAAAATTTGTCTTGTGGTTTGGGCCAATGATGGTGATTTATCAGGGCTCCAAGATTCTGATTTTTCTTTGGGCTCAAGACTTCTTCTTCGTTAAGGTTTTAATTGGGAACCGACATCAAAAAGAAAAGATATATATGAAGAATAAACCATTGTTCCATTAGTTCTGCCGAAACACAAGAAAGAAAGAAATAATAGAGAATCTGTTGGGGTATTCCTTTCTCTGACAACAGAGGAAGAAGACAAAGAAGTTTGGTGTTCTTTTTTTCTTTCCTTTTGGCGTTTTGGTGAAGACAAGAGACGTTCCAGAGATCGATTTATTCTCTCGTTGGTGATACCTCTTACTCGTTTACTCTTTTGTATTTGGTTCCATATACTTGAAGTTGGTTTGTACCAAGTATATGATGATTTGTGTATGCCTCTAGTTTTACCTAGATAAGACTTTGTATTGCTATTATTGGTGATAGTGGATTTGAAGCGGCTCTAGTAGTCCCGTGGTTTTTACTCTCGCCTTGAGAGGTTTTCCACGCTAAAATTTTTGTGTCCTTGTTAGTTTTAATTACCCTATTTGTTTGCGTCCTCATTGGTTCATTCGGGTCGGGAAAAATGTTTAGCCAAACGAAGATTAATTCCGCAACTTTTTTTGTTTACCGTTCGTGGCTAGGTGGTCGTTTTTCCCAACAGAGTGGTATCAGAGCTTCGGCTCTTGTTCTTGGGTTAAGACTTGTTTGAACGATGGAAGCTAATACAAGTAGGATGGTGAATTTGAATGGTTCTAATTATCATGTTTGGAAAGGCAATATGGAAGACCTTCTTTATGTGAAGGATTATTATTTGCCTGTGTTCACTACCGATAAACCTGAAGATAAAACTGTTGAAGAGTGGAATATTTTGCATAGAAAGGTTTGTGGGTATATTCGGGAATATTTTGCATAGAAAGGTTTGTGGGTATATTCGACAGTGGGTTGATAATAATGTTTTGAACCATATTAGTGGGGAGATTCATGCTCGTACTTTATGGATCAAGCTTGAAGAGTTGTATGCTTGGAAGACCGGGAATAATAAGTTGTTCTTGATAAAACCGTTGATAAACTTGAAGTACCGTGATGGTACGCCTGTTACTGGTCATTTGAATGCTTTTCAAGGTGTTATTAATCAGCTTGCAGGTATGGGTATTAAGTTTGAAGACGAGATACAAGGTTTATGGCTTCTTGGTACGTTACCGGATTCTTGGGAGACTTTTAGGACATCGTTGTCCAACTCCGCAGCAAACGGTATTATTACTATGGAATTGGCTAAAGGTAGTATTATAAATGAAGAGATGAGAAGAAAGTCACAAGGTTCCTCTTCACATTCAGATGCCTTAGTTACCGAGAGTAGGGGGAGAAGCCATAGTAGAGCTCCAAGTAATAGAGCAAAGCACCGCAGTAAGTCCAAAGGAAAGTTTGAAGAATTTGAGTGCTATCATTGTGGTAGAAAAGGGCACACGATAAAATATTGCAGACAATTGAAAAAGGAGAACACAAAGGCTAATTACAACAATAAAAAGAATAACCACAAGAAAGACGACGGTGTGAAGGTACTTCTGAAACTAACACTGCTACCGAAGAGTTTCATATTTGTTGTGATTATGATAGGGTGAACATTACACGTGATGATTCGAGTTGGGTTGTTGACAGTGGTGCTACTTGTCATGTGACATCACAAAGGGATTTTTATTCGTCTTATACTCCTGGTGATTTTAGGAATATCAATATGGGTAATAATGGGCTATCAAAGATCCTTGGTGTTGGGGATGTTTGCTTCAAGTTTGATACTGGGATGGAGTTGGTTTTACACAATGTAAAACATGTTCCGGATATTAGCCTTAATTTGATCTCCGCGGGCACATTAGATGATGGTTTCCACAGTACCTTTGGTGGTGGAATTTGGAAACTCACTCGTGGTTCGTTGATTGTGGCAAGAGGTGAAAGAACTTCAAAGTTATACATGGCACATCCAAAGATTTCCAGGAACTCAGTTCATTCGTTAACGAGTTCTGATGTAACCGATATGTGGCATAAGAGACTTGCTCATATGAGTGAAAAAAGGATGTCTATTTTATTGAAGAAAGATGCCTTGTCCGGTATGAAAGATGTTCATTTAAAGAAGTGTTCTCATTGTATGAATGGTAAGCAAAAGAGAGTTTCTTTTCATAGTCATCCACCTCACAGAAAAGAAAGTATACTCGACTTGGTGCATTCAGATGTATGTGGTCCTATGAAGACTAGAACACTTGGGGGCTGCATATATTTTGTCACATTTATTGATGATCATTCGAGGAAGGTATGGGTTTATACTTTAAAGTCTAAAGATCAGGTATTTGATGTGTTTAAGCAGTTTCATGCCTTAGTTGAAAGACAAACTGGGAAGAAGCTCAAGTGTATTCGAACAGACAATGGAGGTGAATATAATGGTCTTTTTAATGCTTATTGTAGAGAGAAAGGTATTCGACACCAAAGACCACCTCCAAAGACACCACAGTAGAATGGTTTAGCAGAACGGATGAACAGAACGTTGGTTGAAAGGTTTAAGTGTTTGCTCTCACATGCAGGGTTGCCAAATTCGTTTTGTTTTGAAGCTTTAAATATAGCAGTACATGTTATTAATCTTACTCCTTGTATTCCTTTGTTCCAGACAGGGTTTGGAGTGACAAAGATGTTTCATATCGTCATTTGCGGGTCTTTGGATGTAAAGCATTTATGCATATTCCCAAAGATGAATGATCAAAGTTTGATGTGAAGTCCAGACAATGCATATTCCTTGGTTATGGGCAAGATGAGTTTGGATACAGGCTATATGATCCGGTTTCAAAGAAGCTTGTAAGGAGTTGTGATGTTGTGTTTGTGGAAGATCAGAGTTTGAAAGATATTGAGAAAAGTTCCTCAGTACACTGATGATCTTATTGATTTGGATCCTGTTCCTACTCAGCATACTGAGTCACATCACGAAGATGATATTCAGAATGACGAACAAGATGGTACCGATAATGTTGATAATCAAGAGCAGGCAGAGTTGGATGAGGATATTCATCCCGAGTTACCAGTAGATATGCCTGCATTTGTCCCACTCTGGCGGTCTTCGAGAGACCGTCAACCTTCTACTCACTATTCTACCGGTGAGTACGTCTTACTCACTGACGGGGGAGAGCCCGGGTATTATAAAGAGGCCATGGAAGATAAGCATAAAAGATAGTGGTTTGAAGCCATGCAAGATGAGATGGATTCCTTGTATGAGAACAATACCTTTGAGTTGGTGAAGTTGCCTAAAGGCAAAAGAGCTTTGAAGAACAAATGGGTCTACAAATTGAAGACCGAAGAACATACCTCACGGCCTAGGTACAAGGAAAGACTGGTGGTCAAAGGGTTTAGTCAAAGAAAAGGTATTGATTTTGATGAGATTTTTTCTCCAGTTGTGAAGATGAGTTCCATTAGGGTGATTCTTGGTTTAGCTGCTAGTCTTGATCTTGAGATTGAGCAAATGGATGTCAAGACAGCATTCCTTCATGGTGATCTGGATAAAGAAATCTATATGGAGCAACCTGAAGGTTTACAGGTTAAGGGTAAAGAAGATTATGTTTGTAAACTTCAGAAAAGTCTTTTATGGGTTGAAGTAAGCACCGCGACAATGGTACAAGAAATTTGAGTCAGTTATGGGGAAGCAAAGCTACCGAAAGACTGCGTCTGATCACTGTGTTTTCTTTAAGAGGTTTGGTGATGATGATTTCATTATATTATTGCTTTATGTTGATGATATGTTGATTGTTGGCAAGAATGTAGAAAGAATTGTTCAGTTGATGAAAGAGTTAAGCAAGCCGTTTTCTATGAAAGACTTGGGGTCAGCTAAGAATATTCTTGGCATTCGGATTACTAGAGATAGAGTTTCAAAGAAGTTGCACATGTCACAAGAGCAATACATTGAAAAGGTTCTTAGAAGATTCAAGATGTCTAAAGTTAATGTGGTTAGTACACCTCTTACTCCCAATTTTAAATTAACTGAAAAAGATTGCCCTACTTCTGAAAAAGAGATTGAAGATATGGATGGTGTTCCATATGCATCAGCGGTTGGAAGCTTGATGTATGCAATGGTATGTACACGGCCTGATATTGCCCATGCAGTAGGTGTTGTTAGTCGGTTCTTGTTAAATCTGGGTAAGAAGCATTGGGAAGCAGTTAAGTGGATCCTTAGATATCTACGTGGTACTTCCAAATTGGGTATAACATTTGGAAATGGGGAGCCGATGCTTGTTGACTACACGAATTCTGATATGGTAGGAAATAAGGACAACATGAAATCCACGTCTGGATATTTGATGTTATTTACAGGGGGAGCCATGTCATGGCAGTCAAGACTGCAAAAGTGTGTTGCTTTGTCTACTACTGAGACAGAGTATATGGCAGCAATAGAAGCATGCAAAGAATTATTGTGGTTGAAAAGATTTATGCAAGAGCTTGGCTTTATGCAACAGCGCTACGTGGTCCTTTGTGATAATCAAAGTGTTTATTCACCTTGCTAAGAATTCTATGTATCATAGAAGAACAAAACATATTGAGGTGAGGTATCATTGGATTAGAGATGGTATTGAAGACAAGTTGTTTGAACTTGATAAAGTTCACACCGATGATAATTGTTCCGATATGTTGACCAAAGCTGTGGCAAGGGAGAAACCGAAGATATTTTGCTCGCTCGCCGGGGTGGTAAGTTCTTTCTCATAGACAAAAAGTGGGGAGGGGGGTTTGTTGGGGTATTTTTTTGCCCATGAGAAAGCCCAACAAATATTATCCTACATGGGTTATATTATTATTATTATTGTTATTATTATTATTTAATAATAAAAAAGAAAAAAAAAGAAATATGTATTTTTTGTTTACTATTATCTCACGGCATATAAACAAGACCAAAAATTGGTTTTGTGGTTTGGGTCAATGGTGGTGATTTATCATGGGCTCTAAGATTCTGATTTTTCTTTGGGCTCAAGACTTCTTCTTTGTTAAGGTTTTAATTGGGAACCGACATCACAAAGAAAAGATATATATATGAAGAACAAACTATTGTTCCATTAGTTCTGTCAAAACACAAGAAAGAAAGAAATAATAGAGAATCTATTGGGGTATTCCTTTCTCTAACAACAGAGGAAGAAGACAAAGAAGTTTGGTGTTCTTTTTTTCTTTCCTTTTGGCGTTTTGGTGAAGACAAGAGACGTTCCAGAGATCGATTTATTCTCTCGTTGGTGATACCTCTTACTCGTTTACTCTTTTGTATTTGGTTCCATATACTTGAAGTTGGTTTGTACCAAGTATATGATGATTTGTGTATGCCTCTAGTTTTACCTAGATAAGACTTTGTATTGCTATTATTGGTGATAGTGGATTTGAAGCGGCTCTAGTATTCCTGTGGTTTTTACTCTCGCCTTGAGAGGTTTTCCACGCTAAAATTTTTGTGTCCTTGTTAGTTTTAATTACCCTATTTGTTTGCGTCCTCATTGGTTCATTCGGGTCGGGAAAAAGGTTTAGCCAGACGAAGATTAATTCCGCAACTTTTTTGTTTACCGTTCGTGGCTAGGTGGTCGTTTTTCCCAACAATTACAAACTTTGTTTGCTGATATAGCTTTCACAGCTGATGATCGACCTTGAGGTAATCTAGAGCTTTTAGTTTTTCTTAATTGCTTTTCAGTCGTCCAATTTAACAGGATTGAAACCTCAAAAGTTGATTTAAGATTTTAATTTGGGGAAAAGATGCTCAAGATTTGTAAGAAAATGAACAATTAATTAAACAAGCATTTGCATTCACGTGTGTTTGTTTAAAAAGTGAACATCTTCGTGTTCGTTTACGGTTTGTGAAAAATCTAAACAAACGGTGATGTAAACGAACACAAATGAAAAAATATAAAACATTAAGTACATGATTAACATGATGGGTTCTTACTTAACATATTTATTTGTTTTAAAAATTTGCATGGGTAAATGGGTTAAATGAACATAAATAAACGAACACAAATGAACAAACATAAACAAACTTTCATAAACGTAAATGAACAAACTAAACACAGCGTTTATGTTTGTTCATTTAACTAAATGAACAAAAAATTTTATTCAAACTTGATACTCAATGGATAATAATTAAAAGGATGTAGATAAGATTAAATACCAAATGGGTTATATATATTTATTTTCTTTTTGACTATGCTTTAACCCATCAAAACTGTAGGTTCTGTAAATTGGTCACGGGCATTTCGTTCATTTTGAAGGTCAATTAATAAATATAGTATTCTCTTTAATCAATCGCGTAAGTTGTTTTAACACTGCATGTCATTGGTTGTTTGACCAGGGGCAGTTAGGAAATTTTTGTGCATCTATTTATAGATTGAAATTTGAATTTTTGGTGATCGGAGCTCGAGTATACATCAAATTTGTAACACCTCATCTTTATATGGTCTTGGAATAAAAGTTTTAGATATCTTTTTCTTGATGTACACCATGTGTTCAATGAAATATCATCGTTTTTGTATTCAGCTATGGTTTCACAACCCCCCCAACCCCCCCCCCCCCCCCCCCCGCGTTGCGGGGGGTCGAAATACTAGTTAGTTTTTAAAACAAAAATCATCATAATAACAAGCGTTTTTTTATATTTAATATGAGTATGACTTTATTATATAAAAATTTAAAAAAATTACGTCATTCTGTCTTTGTGTTTGTCATTGTGTCTTTTCTTCACTGTGTCTTTCTGTTTGTTATTGTATTTTTTTCGTCATTTTGTCTTTCAAATCATCGTTGTGTGTTTTTTAAATGCTAATAATACGGTTGTGTAATAATAATACGTAAATATAATGATAAAATAACAACAAATTATCTAATACATAAAACACAATGATGAATACATATTACACAATTACATGAAACGTAATACACAATGATGAATACATATAACACAATGATCTGAAACGTAAAACACAATGGTGAATACATATAACACATTGACCTGAAACGTAAAACACAATGGAAACTACATATTACACAATGACATGAACGTAATACACAATGACTAAAACACAATGATAAGTAGAAAGACAAATGATGAGCACAAAGACACAATGACAAATAAAAAGACGCAATGACGTAATCTTTGTTTTAATTGTTATCTTTAATATGAGTATCAATTGATAACACAATGACCAAAATCTATAACACAATGCATAGAAAAACCCAATTAAAAATCATATTGAACAACCAATAACACAATATAAAAAACCCACTAATTTTTTTTGTTTTTATATAACAATATGATACTCATATTAGAGATAAAAAAAACGCTTGTTATTATGGTGAATTTAAAAAAAAATAATGTTTCATGAAAAAGTTATGGACTTTTTAAAATGATGGGAAAATTGACACGTGCCTTGCATATGGAAATAGAAAGTCAACAAAAGCAGGTTATTACCTTTATTCCATTCTCATCAATTTATTTTCTTATATTAATTTTCACCATTCAAATATAAAATTAATGGATTAGATTCCTTCTCACATTTCTCATTTTTTTTTGTTGTACTTCGTATACTTTATGATATGGAAGGAATATCAACTAAAATAGCAGCCCATCATGACACTAGGTTTAGATCAATCGGCAGCACTATATGTGTATCTTTTGTAACCAAACAAGGATCATTATTTTTTGTAACTAAACTAGCAGGATCATGTAATGCCATGTATGCTTGAACACTAATTCACAAAACAAGAAGTATCTTACAACCTATGTCCGTGCTTCCGCTGCAAAGCACGGTACAAATACTAGTTGTTATACCCGGTGGAGTAAAACCCAGGCAATGATATACCCAAACTTTGTCGGTCCCGACTGTTGAGCCAGTAAGTCGACGCGAATTCAGTCGGTTTCTGTTAGATGCGTTATGATACTGGAACTTAAAACCAAAGATAAAATAAAAACATATAAAATTTGAGGTGGATCAATTGAGTGGTGTCAGCTGGAAAGACTCGGGTGCTGGGATGATCCGAGTATTGCCGGTTCCGGAAGTTGAGGCGGTGAGTCTACGCAGATTCGGCCGATTTCGATCACATTGGTTACGATACCGAAATTAGCACAAAATGCATCGAGTCTACGCGAATTTGTTCGGTTTCTATTATATTTGTAACAATACCAGAACTAAAATAAGAAAAAAAACGAAAAACAAAAAACAAAATTCAACTACTAATACGGTGTCGCCAAGTGGCGCTACCGGCACTTAGCGGCACCAAAGTTTGTAATTATATTATATAATAATTTGTATTTTATAAAGTATAGACTTAGAGCATTCTCATCCATGTATTATGTGAGGGGTGTTTTTATAATTTAAAGAGTGATTAAGGGTGTTGTGAGTGAAGAGTTTTTATATTTTTAGAAAAAGTAGTGATTTTTCTGTATATTTGAAAAGTTAATGTTCATCCCATATAATTTTTTAATATATTTTGAAAATGGTTGTGAGTGAAGAAAAGAGAAAAGATAATGATAAAAGGTATAAAAATTATTATTTAATTGAAATAGAGAGAGAAAATAAAGTAAGTTTTAGTGTAAGTTTTGGTTTGGAAATAAGGGGTGGGATGATAATGCTCTTATATATTTTATTTTTTATAGTAGTGAAAAGTATAAAATATAGATTGCTAAAAAAATAAACATACATGAAAATCCCATTGATTATTTTTTAATAAACCACCAGGTACACTAGTATACATGCGGGGATGTCATACCAAATAGGTACTTTGCCAAAACTTAATTCGCGGGTTTGAATCAGATATGGAACATGAAAATAATCGATGAAGCTGGGATTAACAATAGTCGTTTTTATTGTCATTGCTAACTTTCATGCACATAAAACAGATTTGCATAACTAATATTTTTTATTGAGTTATATTATATATCTAATAATTACCCATAGATGATAAGATTTTGTTCAAACGGTCCTAAACTTTTTGAGACTATAAATTTAAGGTAGATTGGAAATAAATAATTATAATTTTTGTGTATTGTCTGATAATAATTTCAACTTTAAAAATTACTATCATCGGTTTTAACTTTTAGTTATTTTTGTCTCAATGAACCTCTATTAAAAAAACGTTTAACGCCGTTATGTTTTTTCCCGAGTTTCAAACCGATGTTTTAGGGCTTTTGATCGGAAGAACGATACGATTCGACTGATGTAAAACTTATCTCGAAACGGTGATTCAAATGACTTGATTTTTGTTAAATGGAAATTCAAATACCCGAATTGAAACATTGTTTCGTCGCTTGGATAACGTTTCAAGACACGTTTAACATCGGTTGACTCGTATCGTTCTTTCGATCAAAAGCCCTAAAACATTGGGTTGAAACTCGGGAAAAAACATAACGACTTTAAATGTTTTTTAACAGAAATCCGTTGAGACAAAAATAGTTGAAAGTTGAGAGACCACAGGTGGTGACTTTTTAAAGTTGGGATTATTATCAGTCAATATACAAAAGTTTGGATTATTTATTTCAATTTGCCTAAATTTAAATCGAAATCGAAAAGTATATACACCTAACTTTTGTTATTGGTGTTTAATTTGATCACGAACCATTTATATCGAACTGTATCTATAAATCTCGAGATAATTTGATTCTGTGGGGTATCGACCTCAAAGAAAGAACCAACCAAAATTCTAGGAAATTAAAAGAGAAATTTCTGTTTGGAGCTTAAGTCTTTATTTTCTTTTCGAGATCTAAGTGAGTTTATGAACCTAATAGCTACTATGCCTTATTAACAAATATTGATTTGGACCATGTGGCTTAACTAGTTTCTTGGTTATACGAGTTATCAATGGATTTTAACCTAGAGTGGAGCTTTGTTTGAAATTATGTTATTGACTATCACCTCTTCGCGTGTTTATATGTTTACTACCTTCATTTTCATTATACATGAACAGCTCATTTCTTTGCCGGTAATAGCCAGTAGTTGGTGATGATGTGAACACAAAGATACGAATGCCTCCTTGATTTTAAAAACCGCGCCTTGACACAAGGCGCAATTTAAGACCAATCTTCACTTTTTACTATATAAATTTTACTATAAGACGTGCACCTCTTGTACACCGGGAGTTTTTATGCATTTGGATTTTTACAAGAAGCGTTTTATATTTATGTAATTATTTATATACTAAATCATATAAGTAGCACTTATTTATAGCAAAATTATGGTAAATCCTAATAGTTATCTAAGAACATTGCGCCCCAAGTATGAAAAGTTTGCCTTTTGCCTCTCGCTTTTTAATACCCAGAAAAGCCCTTCACTTAAGAGTGTTTGATAATTTCGTTGTTATTTAAAGAAAGCACCCTGCTTGCGGTGCACGCATATAATGTATATATGTGTGAACCCTCGGGTAGGCAAAAGTGAAATTCAATAATTTTGACATTATTTTACGAATCTCGTGAAACTAACGTTAAAAGTGACGAAATGTTAATCAGGCATCATGTGATGGCGTTGATAGCCGAAAGATAAGGGTGCATGAACCAATCGGTCGGTGTCCCGATAATTGAGTGTTATGTGCATTATGCCGAAGACTTGATGCAAAACTACTATTGAGCTAGGGGTCTCACCGGAAGCAGCCTCTCCATTCCTACGGGGTAAAGGTAAGATTGTCTACATCTTACCCTCTTCAGACCCTACTATAGCTTTGCTATTGGTGGGATATACTGAGTACGACGACAATGATGATGTTTAAAGAAGGCCAGAAGGGTAAGACAAATCAATTTGGAAAGACTAACGTAAGAAAACTGTATAGGTGAAATTAGCAATATTAACTGTATTGAAAATTTCTGAAATTGCAGGCTAAAAACAAGGGAATAAAAAAATAATAAATAATCAAAAAGCCAACAATCAAAATAACATAAAATCATCTAGACATTCCAAAACCTATACAACTTTCATTATTTCATCCACGAACAACATACATTACCAAACATATAACACTTCCATTAGAGTTCATAGTTTCAACATAACAAAAGTAACATAAACAAGTCTCAGAAACATACCATAACCAAACCCGACTCAGAACTTATCCACCGTAATACCATCCCTGCAAACGTCATACGCCTGTCTACTCCTCGACTTCTTCAAACCAGCAGTGAAATGCAACTTGGACCCTTCAGAAGTGATGCAAGTTACTTTAACCCAAATCATGACTTTTGTTTTTAGTCCTTCAATATCGGTTAGCTTTCCTTTTTCAAGGTAACCGGTTACACTGGTTGCGAACCTTAAAACTGATGAGTCTCTGTAACCGACTTCACAGATTGTGGGTATGAAGACGGTTAACTTTTTGGTTTGTTCATCAAACTCGTAGTTTGTGGCATCGCGAGGGAATATACCCACCGGCAAGTCGTGTTCCTTGAGGAGTTCGCTCAGTGGTTTTTGCATTTTTCCTGTAAATGTAAAATTACAAAAATAGCGTTGTTCATAGAACTAATTTGGGTTGAACCGTTGAACTCAAACACGACCCGTATACTTAAAAGCATGCAAGCTGAACATGATCCGTTGAACCATTCATCTATGCAGTCGATATCACCGATATATCATTGATATATCGCTTATCGGTCCCTTGGTGAAATATCAGTCAAAATATCGGTACCAATAATATCAGCGATATTGACCGATTTTGAACTAATATTTGAGCGATATATCACCGATATACTCGATATCAGAATAAAGTCTTGGTTATCAACTTTTAGTGTTCAATGTTAGTGTTTTAAGTCTTAATCAATTCTTACTTGCTACAATTGTTAGTGCGTTGCAAGTTGCAAAAGGTTAATTTGTTAATGGTAGAAGACTATACTGAATTATTAGTGTTAAATTGCTATATATATTAATTTTACATGATATTAAAATTACCGATATCCCAACGATATCTCACTGCGATAACCGATATCTCAGATATCAGTCCTTGACAGACATCCCATATTTTTCCACATTAACTGCTTAGCCATTTATATAAACGAGTTAAACGGGCTGATGTGTTAGCGGGTTGTAATCAAGTTGTAAATATGCTAAACTGGTTAAAGGGTCGTAAAAAATAAATTTAACGGCTGTAATCAGGTTGACAGAACAGCCTACATAATTAAAAGGACCGTAAACGGGTTGACGAGTCAGCATGTTTTATTAAATGGGTTAAACAAGTCAACCAAAAGATGCCCCGTTTAACCATATGGGTTTGATATGTAGCATTTTACCGGTTTGACCGATTATTTAATGCTATAGAAAAACATAAAAAGCATTTAGTACCCGAGTCAAAACATTTAATCAAACGGGTTAAACAATGGCAATTCATACCCTCCGGCCCAAAATAATTGCCAGTAAAGAAAAAGACACTTTAAGCAGACTGAAAATTTTACCCTTATTAAACGCTTTCTATGTTTTTTATAGTAGCTTTTTAGAAGGGTTTACTTATGTTAAGCCCACAGAGCAAGTTAAGTTTTAGAGTTTCTGATTTTTTTTCCTATATATAAGATTCTCTATTATATTAAATCAATTCAATATTATATTATTAAAATAGTAAAGCCAGCACTCATTTTGGGACGAGGGGAGCATTATAATTTTGACGAACGATTAGTCACTGCTTACAAAATTTTTACGTTCCTATCATTTATAGCCCTAACTTAACAAAACATCTTAATGAAATCACATTATGAAACAAGCTTCAAGAACTAATGTATATAATAAAACACAGATAGTTACCATGCAAAATTATATATTTCCCAAAGCAAATTGTGCATTCAACTTGAAATGAGTTACTATAAAAAGAATAAACATAGAAAAGCGAACCTTTCATTTTGTTGACGAACCATGTTGCTCCACCCGATATACTACTTTGCAAACTCTAAAAAACAGAAACACAAACCAGAATCAATAACCAACTAATTATTATATTATTATTATTATTATTATTATTATTATTACTATTATTACTATTATTCATCCAGTTTTCTGTTATCCATGAAGTTAACAACCAAATCTGCTTTATTTACAAACCAAAATGACAAACATCAGACAATCAAAAGAAACATGATCTTAATCCTCATGCTTTGCAACATATATATAAATCAAGCAAGTGTTATGTAAATCTTTGTTTCCGTCTATAAAGATCTATGCAGTTAAATGTGGAAAGGATATCGGTCAACGATGGGTATTTGAGATATCAGTCATCTCGGTGGGATATGGTTCATTACGCAGAATTTATATATATAGCAATCTAAGACCAGCAATTGAGTATACTCTCCTACTACCATTAACAACTTAAACTTGCAAAAACACTAACAATTGTGGCAAGTAGGAAGTAATTAAGACTTAAAAAACTAAAAAATGAGAAATTAGACTTGATATCGGTGGGGGCATAGGAAACCGCTGTTGAAAACTTATGTTTCCGTCTCAATATAAGTTGATTCTGGTACACAATCCAAAGAACAACACAGCAAGACACACATAATAGTTGGTACGATTGCATAGGAAAAAAACCCCCAAAATTGAATTGATTTCATAAAAGGCTGTTGTTACCCGATTGATCAAAGAAAGATGTAACTATAACTAGAATATAAAGTCAAAGCATAGAGGCCCAATTTAAGATTTGAAAGAATGAAAAGAGAGATGGTTACGTTGATATCATCGCCGACGGAGTTAAGTTCTTTGTTGGCTTTGTTACCGAGCCAGTAACTTCCCAACTTACCCATAAGCTGATCCATACTTATACTTTGCTTCTCAACAAGATCAATATCAATTGTTAGAATTCTGAAGATTGAAGTTGTCTTCTCTCTCAATATCCCTAATTTCCCTAGTTTCTAGAGAGAGAGACAAGGGTTGAATTGAATCGGTTGGGTTTTCTTTCACGACTTTTCTTTTCTTTCTTACATTTTGCACCCTTACATTTTATATTTATACATATGCATATACCTTTTCCTCTTACAATGCTGAATCTCAGCATTTTCCATTGGAAACGCGGGTTCCATTGCAATCAAGGCTTTAATTGTCACATCCCATTTAACAAATCTCATTTAACAAATCGTGGAAGTGTAAAACGGAATGTAAAAGACATCTTTGATATTAACCACATTGCTTATAAAGAACAATACAAACTAATTTACAATATTTTACATTGATCTAACTTTGTTTACAACTAAGCGAAACAAACTAAATCCAGCCCATTAAACGGCTTTACTTCTTACTAGCACACTTGCATCAATTAAGCGGCGATACAAACTAATTGTGTTTTGAATACACTCCAGCCATTTAGCGATGTTCACGGGATTAATTTGCTAATTTAAGGTTGTTATAATGTTATATGATTAATGATTTATGCATTATGTGGAAGTCTAAAGCCGTTATAAGAACAAATTTGTTAAAAACTGAGATTTGCGGCTTGAACTAAGGTCACCGGAATACTCACAGCCATCGTCGGCGGCTGACTTGCCGGAAAACGGGGATTGGGGGTGGGTTACGTGCTGGGTAAAGTTATTTTATATATTTTAATATAATATTTTGAATATGTTACACTTTACACCCCTCATGTTTCTATTTGTTTTAAATCAGATTTTAAAGTATATTTACGTAATAAACCTTGAATTTTGAAATGTTTTGTAAATGAAATAAAACTAATGTACTTGAAAACTTTTCAAATTGTACCATAATTGTTTGCTAATTGTTTAAACATTAAAACCTGGAGTTTTGTTAATTGATCGAAATAATAGAAGACGAACGAACGATGAACTTCAATCGTCGGGATTATTTTATTAATGATAAATAATAAATAAAATACATCACGGGTTAATGAATAGAAATTTAAATCCAAATACCAATAAAAATTGACGAATATCAAAGATTAGGCCGCGGTTCAAATTTTGGTAAATTAACTTTCAACTGTTAATCGTTTTCTATAATTAGAGTGTCTGTAGACGCGTTTTCTTTGTGGCCTTGGTGTTTCCATAGGTGATTTAGGCACCTCATCTTCCTGAACTACCTTTTTGGGTATCTTTCTGGGTTTGGCTTTGAAGTTTTCTTTAATTGTTTGTTTGTTGTGGTAGATGCGCGTTTCAATGTGCTAGGTTGAGTACTTTGATCATCATGAGCAGTGGGCTCTGAATCTGTAGCTGTTGCTACCGAAGCGTTAGCAGTTTGGGCATGTTCTTCCTCTTTAACTATGGTTGAAGATTTGGAATCCTTCATTCTTGCAAAGATCTCATTGTTCAGAGAGGCAGGGGAGGTAGGGGTGATACCAAGAACTTAAGGAAGAACTTAGGAACTCAAGCTAGAGAACTCAAGAACACTCAAGAACTCAAGAGAGAACTAGAGAAGATATAAGAAAGATGTTTTTATTTCTTTCAAGGGATGGTTTACAAGTGAGGGGAAACCTTCCTTTTATAGGCAAGGAAATGCTACCTAACCTCATAAAAAGACACAAGGTCCATACCTATTGATTAAGGGCCATACTTTATGACATAAGCCTGACATCATTTTCTTTATACATGAACTAATCCTAACTAACCACTTTAGGAGTGATTAGGCTTAAAACTCACACATAATACATAATTAAGAAAATATTATTCAAGACACACGATTATTATTGACTTCTTCCATGGATTAAAACTACTTTGATCATTATTTTCCAGTTGGATCTTTTGTGCTGTTATTTTGAGGCCCTGGCAAGAGGTTTTGTGCCAGGAGTGTTTCTATAAATACTCTTGGGAGGGGTCCAGAAGCTCACTGAAACTTGAGGGGTATCTGCTTCGGTATCTATTTCTTGTAGTTCTTTCTCACTTGAATTTTTTGGGATTTCATTTAAGTCTATCATCCAACAATCTCCATATCTTTTATTTGAAATTCCTTTAAAAACTTGTGCTTCAAAATGGTAATTGATTGCCTTTTCCCAGTCTCGTACCCACGGATGATTTTCTGCATAAAACTTTTCCTTTCAGGACAGAAGCATGTAGCTTGTTGGGATCAACATTGTTTGCTAAGGCCATTTCTTTTCGAATTTGCAACCAAGACTCGTAAAAATTTGCTTTGAAGAACCAACTTGTTGGATTCAAGTTTGACCAAGAGTGGATGAATGTGGTTGGGACTCTGTAGGCTCTTTCTTGACTTGTATGTGGATTAGGTTTCTTGAAGCGGGCGATTAGATATTTTTTTGGTGAGGAACCAATAATTTGTATCCATTTTTCAGTAAGGAGGAACCATTCTAACATTTTTTGAGTATACTTTTGTTCTTCAGGTAACTCACCTAATTCAAGGAAGTACGTGGCTAGCTTCGCGGTATTGAAAGAGACAGCTATAGTGAATGCTTCGAACAAGCACTAGAAAAAACACAACATTTCTTTCGTCAAGGTAGATGGATTGCTTATATGGAAGACATGAAGAAAAGGGAAATCCGGGTGAAACCTGCCCCCATTTGAGAACTTTCTCTCCTTCTCCAGAATGATTGACATTAAATTTTTGTAGTTGAGGCTGGATGTTTCAACCAGGTTGTGGGTATTAGCAACCTCAATAACTTCATTTGGAAGGGGTGTTGGATTTGGATTTGAGGGTTGGCCGAGGGATTTGGGAGTTTTTAGATGAGCCATTGTGAAAATTGTGTGTAAGACTTGGTGATGCCTAACCATGTTGGACTCTTGGTATTTATTGGCCTTTGGTGTTGACAGAAAATCCGCAAGGATATTATTCTTCCTTTTAATGTGCTTAACAGTGAAAAAATATTGTGAGAACCAATTCGCCCATTTCAGCAACTGTGCCTTTGGGAGAGCTTTTTTCTTAAACTATAGCATTTTGGGAAATGATGACATGTACATTTCAATGAAAAAGCTGTGACTGATAAGATGGAACTGGAATTTTTCGATTCCTCTTTTGACCGCCAATATTTCTTTGTAAGTGGAGTGATAGTGCTTTTCTGACACATTAAACGTGCCGCTTTTGTATCCAGATATCGACCTGACACCTTTTGTCGTCTTTTGCCATTAGGACTGCTGCCTAGTATTCATCACTAGCGTATGTCTGAAGGACCCTTTTGTCAGTTGGCGTGGGAATCTTTAAAGGTGGCATCACATCTGCCAGCTTTTTTATCTCTTTGACAGACTGAGTTTGCTTTTCAGTCCATAGTGGGGGATTCTTTTTTAAAATGGGGAACAGGTGAACTGTTTGACATAACATCTTTGGTAAAGATTCTGCCATGTAATTGACTAGACCAAGAAACTGTTGGATTTCTTTTTGTGACGTCATTTTGTCAGGAAAACGTCTAAGTTCTTGGGCTATGTGTGGCTGGTGTTTGAACTTCCCGTCGGCAATTTTCATTCCAAGGAAATCGATTTCCTTGACACCAATTTCAATTTTCTTTTCAGACAGCATTATCCCATATTGTTGGACAATTGAGTGGAAGTTTTTGAGTAATTCTATATGGGACTCTTCATCTTTGGAGAACAATAATATATCATCAATGTATACTAGCGCATTGGTTAAGTTAGGCTCAAATATTTTCACCATTGCTTTCTGAAAGGTGGACGGTGCAATCTTCAACCCGAAAGGCATCACATCCCACTGGTAGTGATAATTTGGAATGCAAAATGCTATCTTCGGCCTATCATCTGGTTTGATTCCCAGCTGCCAGAAACTAGCATTGAGATCAAATTTTGACAATACTTTTGCGTATATCAATGACTGGAACATGGATTTTTTTATGAGGAAGTGGAAACTTATCATCTGCTAAGAAATGATTTAAAGGCTGGTAATTGGTAACTAGCCTTAGTTTTCCACGAACTTGTTCACTTCGTTTGTTAACATAGAATGCTTCACAAGCCCACTGGGATTTTGTAGTTTTGATTAAACCTTGTTTGGCCAATTCTGAGCATTCTTCTGTTGCAGGTTTGTAATGGTCTAGGTTCATACCCGGATGGCTTGCCTTTGGTGGGTTGATGTCTTCATTCTGCTTGAATGGTAAGGACACCCAAAATGAAGGATTAAGCCATAAAGGTGAGATGTGTTTGGTCAGAAACTCGATATGGTTCGAGGCACAAGAGGTCTTGATAATTTGGCTTCTAAGTGCTTCTATGGGGTGAGGTGAAGGTGTACTCATGTGAAGATGATGGATTGTGGTATATGGATTGACAAATTTTTTCCATTTGACTCCGTTGTAACCGAAAAACCTCAGTTCTGGTAGTTGGAATATAATATCCCAACCAAGGAGAAGGTCTTTTCCATGGAGGCTTGAACTTAAAAACTTGTATACAGGCTTGCTGATCTTTTCAATGGAAAAACTTTGGCCATTGGCTGTTAGAAAAAATTGTTTGTGAGGGGGCGCCAATAACTAGCGGGTAGAATGCTTGGATTTAGTACTGATCTGTGTGAGCCTGAGTCTATCAATGCAATCACTGGGATAGGTTTTGCATAGTGATCTAGCAGCAAGTTGAACTTTACTAGAGAATTTGGAATTGGAGGATCCGGGGAAGAATCCCTATTTCTTGCCATAAACATCGGACGAACGTTACTGCTTTGGCTGTCTATATACGAATAATCTGTTTCTGTTTCATCATCTGAATCAGAATAGCAGATCGAACATATTGCTTTTGTCAGGACCGAAATCCTATGATGTTATACCATGCTGATGTATACAGAGCGTAGGCTTGCTTTGAGCACTCTAATTTCTTTTAAAGCCTCCATTGCAGCCTTATAGCCTCATCAGCTACTTCTTTCAACCTTTCATCTTCCTCTTCTTTCTTCTTCATCTCAATTAGTGCCTCTAGAACATCTTGAGGAACATCCTCTTCCTCTTCTCTTATCATCACATTTTCTTTCTCTTGATTTATCATTTTGATTACAGCTTGAACTAATTCTACTTCAGCAATATCTGGATCAAATACATCATCTTTCTGTAGTATCTCATCGCCAGATTGCACTTTGTGTAGGGACCTGGAATGTAAATCTTCATCTATGAGTGCAATCCCCTTTCCTTTCTGTTTTCTTTCTATTATATCCTCTTCAGTTTCTTCTTCCTCTTCTGACTCCCCCTCTTCCCATTCCCCTTCAACATATTCTTTACTGATTATTTTGAGGGCATTTGATGTTCCAGCTTCTGCAGTCTCATCACTTGAAAATGAAACCTAGGCATCTCAGTAAGCATTTCACTTAAGCACACATCATCAATCAGATGTTCCAGTAAGCATCGCACTTAAGCACACATCATCAATCAGATTTCATCAGCATTTATCATACCTAGGCATTTTAACAGAAAATGAAACCTGGTTTTATCTAAAGGCTTGGTGAATAAGTCAGTCAAGTTATTAGTTGTGTCAACCCTTTTCATTTCTATTAAGCCTTTTTCACTACAGTCCCTAATAAAGTTATGTCTAATCTCAATGTGCTTAGTTTTAGAATGTTGAACAGGATTCTTAGCAATAAATATGGCAGCAGTATTATCAATTAAAATAGGAGTGAGTAAGAAATCCAGTAGTTGAATTTGAATCCATAAAACCTGTGCACCAGCAAGCAGATACAACAATGTACTCAGCTTAAGCAGTTGAGATGGATACTGTAGTCTGCTTCTTGCATTGCCACGACACTAGCCTGTTTCCAAGAAATTGGTAGCCTCCTGAGGTTGACTTCCTACTCATGTTGCAACCATCATAGTCACTGTCTGTATAGGCCATCAAGTCAAAGGAAGAGTTCTTTGGATACCATATCCCCAAATCTGGTTTCCCTTTAAGATATCTGAATATTCTCTTTACCGCCAACATGTGTGGGACCTTGGGGTTAGCTTGAAATCTTGCACAGACACACACAGCAAACATAATATCTGGCCTAGATGCTGTCAGATACATCAATGATCCTATCTTGGCCCTATACTCATGCTGGTACACTGGCTCCCCCTTTTCATCAGGTACCATCTTCTCATGTGTGTCCATTGGTGTGGACACTGTCTTGTAATCCTGGCACTTGAATTTGTTGAGAATTTCTTGAACATACTTTGATTAATTTATGAAGATGCCATCTGCTTTCTACTGCGCTTGAAGTCCAAGGAAGAAGTTCATTTCTCCTATGGAACTCATCTTGTATTTTGATTTCATCACTTGCTCAAATTCTTTTCACATTTGTTCATTTGTAGAGTCAAATATGATGTCATCAACATATACTTGTACAACCAGTAGATCCTTCTTCCATCTTTTGTAGAAAAGTGTCTTGTCAATAGCTCCATGGCAGAAACCATTATCCAGCAGGTGATTTGACAGCTCATCATACCAAGCTCTAGGAGCTTGATGTAATCCATATAGTGCCTTACTCAGCTTGTCCACCTTGTTTGGATGAACTGGATCCTCAAATCCAGGAGGTTGAGTTACATACACTTCTTCATCTATCTTTCCATTCAGAAATGCAGACTTTACATCCAATTGATAGACTTTGATGTTTATGGATGCTGCATATGCTAGAAAGATTCTGATGGATTCTAATCTTGCAATAGGAGCAAATACTTCTTCAAAGTCTACTCCTTCTTCTTGTAAGCACCCTAGAGCCACCAGCCTTGCTTTGTTTTTAATACCAATCCCTCTTTCATCCTTCTTGTTTATGAAAACCCACTTGGTTCCAATTGCATATTTTCCTCTAGGTTTGTCAACCAAATCCCAGACATGTAATTCTCTGAACTGAGCTAACTCCTCCTGCATAGCTTCCACTAAGCTGTTGTCTTTCAAGGCTTGATTTATGTTCTTTGGCTCAACTTGGGATAGGAAGCAATCATAAAGACAGATGTTTGCCTTTTCAGAAGAACTTCTTGTTACTCTTTTATGCAAGTCCCTAATGATGTTTTCTGTAGGATGATTTCTTTCAACAGAGGTAGTCTGAACAGCTTGTTGTACTGAAACTTCTGATTCAAGATTTGTCATGTTCATATCAGCAGTTTCATTCTCAGGTACTTCTTTAGATTCAATAGTCATTTGGTTTAGAGAATTTGCAGATGATGAAGCTTCATTGGTTCCTATTTGAAGAGAATCAAACAATGACTGAAATCTATCCTCAATTCTGTCTATCTCTTTAGGTTCACTTTGTAGTTGACTCTGCACTGGTTCACTTTCCATGTCACTTGGTCCATCATTTGATACTTCAATTGCAGCTTCTTGACCATTTAGTTCCATTTCATTTGGTCCTTGGATGTTCCTTTCAAAAGTGAATCCTTTTTCTTTAGGTGCAACTGATGACCACAACTTATCCATATCAATTTGCTTCTGCTTTCCTGTCTCTTCAATGCTTGTTCTGTACATGCTGTCATCCATGTCTTCATTGTAGATTTTGAATGATTTGATCATCTTTTCCAAGTCAAACAGCCACTTGGATCCTTCCACATTGTTGAAGTGATTTTCATTGAAGATAATATCTGAGGATTCAATTACCAGCATGTGCTCCTTGACATAGACTCTGTAAGCCTTTGAATGGGATGAATAGCCCACAAAGAAGCATTCCAAAGATTTTGATTGGAATTTGTTGAGATAATTCTTTATGTTTAGTAGGAGCATCTACATCCAAAAGGCTTCAAGAACTTCACATAAGGTTTTCTTTTGAAGATTATCTCATATGGAGTCTTGTTCAACAGAACCCTGTTTTGCACATAGCAAGCAGTGTTGATAGCCTCTGCCCAGAAAGTAACTGGTAGATTTGCATCAGCTTTCATGGTTCTTGCAGCTTCAACCAATGTTCTGTTTCTTCTTTTTGCAACACCATTCTCCTCAAGAGTTCTTGGGGCACTATACTGTTGAAATATTCCGTTAGAAGTGCAAAATTCTTCCATCAATCCATTTTTGAATTCTCTTCCATTATCACTTCTAATAACCTTCACTCTCTTCTCAAGTTGATTCTCCATTTTCAACACATAAGTCTTGATTATCTCTCGAGTTTCATCCTTGCTTCCCATGAAGAAAACCCATGTGAATCTTGAATAGTCATCAGTGATTACTAAACAAAATCTTTTCTTGCCAATGCTTGGAACACTTACAGGACCAAAGAGATCCATGTGAAGTAGTTCCAATACCTCATCAATAGTGTTGAGAAGTTTGCTCTAATGAGAGGATTTGTGCTGTTTTCCCTTGAGACATGATGAACATCTTTCTTCCAGTTTGAATTCTCTTGTAAGAAGACCCACAGCATGTTCACCTTTCACCAACTTGTTCGTGTTCTTCAGATTGACATGACACATCTTCCTATGCCATAGCCTTGTTTCATTTTCAGTAGCCTTGGAGACAAAGCATGAACCACCTCTTGAGATTGCATTTTTCATTCTCAGCTCATAGAGGTTCTCATTCCTTGGAGCCATTATCATGATCATTTCTAGTGGAATGACGAATTCTGGCTTTAGAATTAAGCAATGTTCATCATTGAAGGCAACCTTGTATCCTTTGTCACATACTTGAGAAATGATGAGTAAGTTATGTTGTAGTCCTTTCAACATGCAGCACATTCTCAAAAGATACTTTACCATTGGTTGGAGTGCCTCTTCCTACAATCTGTCCTCCATTCATCACTCGCAAATGCAACTGGTCCTTCATACTTTCTTTCATAATTAACAAGAGCTACTCTGTCATAGGTCATGTGCCTGGAACTACCACTGTCCATATACCATATATCATTGCAATTCATGGACTGTTCCTGCATAAATACACAAACAAATCAGTTACATTCTAAGTCACAAACTGCATCAGTTTGTAAATCAGAGTTAATTTGAGCTTCAACAGGAGTTGGAAGTGGATCTTCATAGAGCTTCAACATTGCAGCTTAACATTTTATATCCATGTCAGTTCATCTGCATCAATCTGTTCCAAATCTTCCTGCACTACACTTGTATGAATGATATATTTTTTTTGCCACAAATGCATTGTAGGAATCAGTGAACTGTTGGTCTCGGTCTACCCAAGACACATATTATTATTGATGTGGCTAGTACGTTATGATCCAAGTCGGGTCATACCAATAACAAGCTAGACAAACACCAATTATATTTGTTTATATATGATATGATCATAAGTAAATAAATGTTAACACTTGTGTTATTTAGAAAGGGTTTCTAAATACAATGTACTTGTAAAATAAATAAATCATATGGATGATTTATACCTTGAGAGAAAGCATTCCATAGTCTTATATAAGATGGTTAAGTAACAATATGTGAATAATGTCATCTAGCATGTTGCCCATATTGTGTTATTTTATAACACAATGTAACAAGTTTTATAACTATATATATATATATATATATATAAAAGGAAAGTTATAAAACAAATAATAATAATAATAACAAAGATGGAAGGGGGCCGCCCCCCTTTTTTCTCCTTCTTGGGTTATTTTATATTATTGTTATTCCTTAGTGGGTGCATGCAATGTTTTTGATTGGTCAAGTGTGAGGTGCCAATTTTTAAAGACTACCATTCTCTCTTTCTCTCATTAGTTTTTTACAAGTAACAAAGATTTTCCCCTCCTCCCTTTTCTCTCCATAATTTTTGGCCAAGAGGAACCAAAAGGAAGGAAGAAAATCTTCAAGTAAATCCTAGCTAATCAAGGTGTGTTGTCGGGAGCTTGGGGTATGCAAGCTTGAGGAACTCCCATTGAAGTTCTTTCCTACCTTTTCATCATCTCCTTCCACTTCCTTGGTCTTGAAAGGTAGTCTTGACATGCATGGACTTATAGTGACATGCATGTGATTTATTAGTATGTATTTCGTATTTGGATCCGAGATTGGGTTTTGCATGCATGAAATTGGTTTTATGCACTTTAAATTAACAAGGTTTAAAACTTTTATTCGCTGCGTTTTTCATAAAATTGGTGTTTTATGACTTTGATAATCTTGTTAAAACCCAACAACGGCATCAAGAGCCGCTTATACGGATGCATGCCTCATTAGACCCAAAAATTTTTGGGTTTTATGGTGGGTTTTACCATTTGGCCAAAAATTTTAGGGGTTTTGGTTACCCCATGGTTTTTCAAGATTATACTTTACATGCATGTGGTAATCTTGAAAAACTAAGTCATTTGGATGATTGATTGTGTTGTTTGGACAAACCCGAAACTTTCGGTTTGGTCTTGATTTGGCCAAAAGATTTAGGGTCATAGGGGAACCATTTTGGTCATTGTGTTATTGCATATATGGATATGTGTTGGATGTTCATAACCTAGCCATGGCCTTGTGTTTGGTTGAATGCTTGTGTTGTGGATTGTTTGTTCATTCGATATGGTTGTAATATTTTATTTGGTTTGTGTAATCTATTTATTCATTTCATTTGGTTTGTAATAATATGTAGATTAGATGCATTTCTTTTACTAGAAAATTGTATTAGGATATATTTTGTATAAGAAGATGCAAGGAAGGAAGCCCAAATAAAATGGATGGTGACCATAACACGAGGGTGAACACTTGGAGCATTTGAATGCGGGATCAAGTGGGAGTTCACCGACACAAGCTTATGTCCTTTTGAGTCCCTTAGGAGAGACCTTTTGACACACTTGTCTTCGGTCAACAAGTGTAGTCAACATTAGGAGGCTATGGTTATGAACTTGTGGTTGTATGTTTTATGCTTGGATGGTTGATTTACTTTTGTTTGTGTTATTGCAATGTGGTTTGCTAACTACTTAAAATCAACAACTAGCATAAAATTGGTTCCTTAGAAATCCTTAGGTAATAAAAATTGGTTTTATTAAAGTCTAATGATTTCATAATAAAATGGGTTTTATTAATAGGAACTTTGAAAATGGGATTTTCAACTAAATACCATACATTTGAATGCATGCAAATGGAAGGTACATAAAAGGTTTTCCAGTCTAGAATTTAGAAAACGAAAATCCCTTTTATTAAATAAGTCGAACACCATCCTTTTATACAACACTCGAATCACTTGGGAACTCGGTATGGGATAAAGGTCACCTAACCATGTTGGAGGAAACTTGTGAGTTTGAGGTGGGTTTACCATATAAGTGGGATAAAGGTCACCTAACCACTTGTATATGTAAACTCACATGTGTGTATAAGTAGGACGACTTAAATTGGAAATCATGTGAATTGGGTCACCGAAGCATGGCATACAATGGTGTTGATGGGATTAAACATGCCAACTAAACATAAGATGTTTAACCGATCCCATAAAGCTAGAAGTTGCAAAGGGTTGCAATCGTCAAACGTTGACTACCTTGTTAATTTAAATAGTAGGATAACGGTTACCTAACTACTATTTGAATGTAACGTTGGGTTCTAGATTTTAATCATTAATTGTCTAGGAGACATAAAGGGTATTAACGATTAAAATTAATTATTGATATTGAAAATACTAAAATTGAGCTTTGTAATATTTGTAGATGGCCGCAATCAACAACCCACCTAACGTCATTATCCCACCCGTTAATAACCTATCACTAAGGTCTATTCTCGATAAGGATCGTCTAAACTATAACAACTTTATGGATTGGTATCGAAACTTGAGAATCGTTCTGAAGCAAGAAAAGAAATACTACATAATAGAAGAGCCTATTCCCGATGAACCTAGCGTTGACAATGTCCAAGACCATAACGATTGGGTTAAGCACAATGAGGATTCGGTGCAAGTTTCTTTCCTCATGTTGGGAACTATGATTCCCGAGATTCAAAAGGATTTTGAACTTCATGGGGCATACGACATGATCACCCCAACTTAAGGAAATGTTCCTTACACAAGCTAGGGTTGAACGCTTCGAAATGGTTCAAGCACTTCATGCATGTCGTATGGAAGTTTCCTTTTCAGGATCCTCGGCATCAGAACTCAGTTCTATAGGGGGCCCGCAGGAAGACACTAGTAGTTCCGCTTCTGAGTCCGATGCATCATTCACTGAGCAGGAAGAGGCGGGCGATTTGCCGTATTTTATCCATATGAACTTGCTTGGCGAAGAAGAGGCGGGCGCGCTAGACCCCTCTCTTCTAGCCGAAGTTCTCACGGATTTACAACTTCCCAGTCCAATTATTAGTTGGTACTGGGAGGAAGCCTTCCGTTCTATACTGTTATTACATGGATTCATTTTGTAGCGGAAATAGAGCTCTTTGAAATTGAAAGCGCAATCCGTTTCCTCCTATGTGCTTAAGATGAAAAGCCACATTGATCGTCTCGAGCGCCTTAATTGTCCCGTCTCCAAAGAGTTAGCCATGGATTTGATCCTAAATGGCTTAACTAAAAAGTTTGAGACATTTGTTATGAATTATAACATGAATGGGTGGGATAAGAGCATTGGTGAGCTACACGCAATGCTCAAGACGGCCGAGACGGGAATGGGTAAGAAGATTTTACCGTTCTCACGATCAATGAAGGTGGAAATAGCAAGAGGCGTCACCCGGAACCCAAGGCAAAGGTTTCTAAAGTTAAGGGACAAGTCAAGGGCAAGTTCAAGGGAAAGGCAAAAGTGGAACCATCCAAACCTATGAAGCTAAAGGTTAGCGTGGAGGATCCATGCTTTTGATGTGGGGAGATTGGCCATTGGATGAGAAATTGTCCAACCCGTCTCAAAGAGTTGAAAGCTAAGAGGGATGCGGGGTAAACCTCGGGTACAACTTTCATGATTCATGTTGATCTTAATATTATTTCCTCTAACACATGGGTACTGGATACCGGATGTGGAACTCATATTTGCAATTTGTTGTAGGGGTTCAAAGGAAGTAATGGATTCAAGAAAGGAGATATTAGTCTCTTCATGGGAAACGAAGCAAAGGTTGTTGTCGAAGCCCGAGGGGACTACATTTTGAAGCTTCCAAATGGTTTGGAAGTTATTTTGAATAATGTTTTGTATGCTCCTAGTTTGACTAGGAATATTATCTCCGTTTCCCTGTTAAGACAATATGGTTATTATTTTAAATTTATGGATGATTGTATTTATGTTTTCTTGAATGATGTATTTTATTTTAAAGCAATGCCATCTAATGGCATTTATGAATTGGTTCATAATAACACATATTATGATAACATGTTGTACCAATCAAGTGCCAAGAGACTCAAAATGGATTTGAGTAAGACTTATCTTTGGCATTGTCGCCTTGGTCATATAAACAAAGATCGCATACATACACTTCAAAAGAATGGTCTTTTGGAATCAAGTGAAGATGATTCTTTTGATTAGTGTGAGTCTTGTTTACTTGGAAAGATGACCGAGGACCCCTTTAGTGGAACAAACGAAGGGGCAAAAGACTTATTGGGTATCATACATTCGGATGTATGTGATCCTTTTAAGGAAATGACAAGAAATGGTGAAAGATACTTCATTACCTTTATCGATGATTATAGTCGCTATGGGTATGTGTACTTGTTAAGACATAAAGATGAAGCTTTTGAAATGTTCAAAATCTTCCAAAATGAAATACAAAATCAATTCGATAAAACCATCAAAGTACTTCATTTGGATAGAGGAGGTGAATACCTAAGTTATGCTTTCCAAGATCATCTTAGGAGTTGTGGGGTCATCTCACAACTTACTCCACCCGGAACACCACAACATAATGGTGTGTCCGAAAGGAGGAATCAAACTCAATTAGATATGGTTCGATCTATGATAGCTAGAAGCACATTGCCTCTATCATTTTGGGGTTTCGCTTTGCTCTTCGCGGCCCGTATTCTAAATATGGCCCCAAACAAGAAAGTGGACAAGACACCATTTGAAATATGGAATGGAAGGGCTCCATAGTTATCATATTTAAAGGTATGGGGTTGTGAGGCTTATGTCAAGAACAACACCCAAAACAAACTTGAAAGTCGGTCCACTAAGTGTATCTTTGTAGGATATCCTAAGGACTCCATGGGATATTACTTCTACAACCCAACCGAGCAAAAAGTGTTCGTTGCTAGAAAGGCCGAGTTCTTGGAAACTAAGTGCCTTATGGAAGGTACTAGTAGAACGGTGGAACTCGAGGAGGATCGAAACCAAAAGCCGATACACGTTTGGTTGATACTAGCAATCAATAAGAGGTTGATGAGAATGATCAAATGGTTGACCAAAACACACAAAACGTTCACAAATATGGTAGAATTAGTAATCCACCAGAAAGATATGGATTTTTCATTGATGGATGCTATGTCGTAGATTCGGATGAACCCACCACATACCGTGATGCAATGTTACAATCCGATTGTGACAAATGGCTTGAAGCCATGAACGTTGAGATGCAATCTATGCATGACAACCAAGTGTGGGATTTAGTTGTACCACCTTTTAATTCCAAGCTTGTTGGAAGTAAGTGGGTTTTCAAGAAGAATACCGATATGCATGGAAACTTAGATACTTATAAAGCAAGACTTGTAGCAAAAGGTTTCACTCAAACTCAAGGGGTTGATTATGATGAAACTTTCTCTCCCGTAGCAATGCTAAAGTCTATTAGGATATTGTTTGCCATAGCCGCAGGTTTTGTGTAATATACTGTTATGATCAGATTCTTGTGCTTCATGAACTTAGCTTGATTAATTTTATATGATTTGTCTTGCTTAATTGGTATTTGGTTGATTAGAGCTTGAGTTTGCGATTATTGATTTGTGTAACGTTTGTTTGGTTGTTCATCAACACTTAGGGTTAAGCTCTTCTGTCATTGAACTAGAATCATCAAACCTTATCATTGAACTAATCATCTTAGACATATAATTGGTAATTGTGGTGTCTGGGTGCATTTGTGTCAACAATTCGGTTAGAGTATCGTTTGTTGACGTGTGTGAATATATATATAAATTTGGATAAAAGTTCCACACAAATCGGGTTTTAAAAATAGGTTTTCACCTACAACTAAACCACACACGAAAGGCAAGTGTACCTATCGTTTGTAATAAAGTGTCGGCAAGAACTGAGTGTTAATCCATGGATACGGTATTTTTCTAGTACTAAATCTTTGTAAATGACTAACCGAACAAAGAAATCTTAATTTGAGTTTTTAACTAACTAAACTAGCATACAATGAAAACAAAGCAAGTAAAAATACAAGAAACAATCAATCCAACAAGACTACCTAGACACGCATCCACTCTACTAATGTGATAAAATAGTAATGATATGGTAAACATCATGAATCTAAACATAAATACTAGATTACAATCAAGCAACCTAATACTAACAAATAATCATCATGGTGGGCTTCCAATCAAGAATTAAACATAGACTAACTTGTTTGTCAAAACAACAAAGTCTCATAATCAAAGGAAAACTAGCATGAACAACATTCTAACCACCTAAGATTACACTAAATTAGCTAAACTCATGAATTAAACATCAACTTATGAAACTTTAACTAGCAAGTCATCACCAAGTCAAGAATCATAACAACACTAATCAATTTTCCAATATCAAGTGTAGGGTTTCATGCTCATCAATTATATTATAACCAAACTAATCTTTACTAGTCATTCATAACGTAGCAATGTAAACAAAGAAAACATGAACATTCAAAGTTTACAAACAAACATCTAGAACATAGTTTTCCAACATGAATGCCTAAACATTTGTAAGACTAACAAGGTATGCAATTCTAACAAGCATGAACACCATCAATATCAACTCATAACTTCAACATTTCCTTGAAAGAAAACCAAATTACCATAACCATACATAGATAAAAATCACAATAGTAAAAGCTTCAACAATGTCTAGATAGTAAAGGTCTTAGCCCATAAGGCTTAATACAACTACAATCAATCTAAAAATAAGCTTACAAAACATGCTCTTAAACATAGAAATGCAAACCAAAATCAAGAAAGGATTTAAGGATGGAATGATGAATCTTATGTTGGTGGAAGCCTCCAAGAATCCCCTAAAATTGCTGCACTTGATTGAGAGAAAATCCCCAAGACTCCACACACAAAAATGAGGATAATGGATGTGTATATATGCTGTCTGGACGTCTGGCACGGGCACTTGCACGGGCATGCACGACCGTGCCTATTTGTGGAAAGTCAACCATTGGCTTTAATCTGACCAAAAAGTCAGATTTCTCTATTCTGGCACGGTCATCGGCACGGGCCCGCACGACCGTGCAGGTCATGCACGGGCATCCGCACGACCATGCACGGTCATGCGCTTTTGAATTCTTGCGGCAATGGCAAGCATGGTTGTGCGGGGTCGGCACTGGCAAGCATGGTCGTGCAGGTCTAGCACTGGCAAGCATGATCATGCAGGTCTGGCAGAATGCTTATTTTGTCCCCGAAACGCCCCCTTTTCATGTTTTCTTGGTCGGGCGGGCGCCCGGACCTGCAAATTCACAAATAACTCAAATAAGTACCTAAAACAATGAATTTTCATGAAGTTCGAGATAAATGTGAAGGTAATTTGATGCAATAAGATGTACACTTTGTGTTACATCAAACATCCCCACACTTGAACTTTGCTTGTCCTCAAGCAAATGAAACAAACTCCACAATAGCAATAATAACCCGCAAGCAATAATCATTCAAATCTTTAATAGATCAAGCAAGCATTGTATATATGTTTAACCAAGCCTAATAAGAATGAAGACATAATCTAGAGAACATTACAAATTGTCATCACATTCCCACCTTGCAAACCTCACAATGTTCACTCATACACTCGGCTATATTTAGTGATTATGCGTGTAATAGTGCATGTTGAGAACACTCGATGCCAAGACGATGACTAAGCAAAGCATAGGCTTGTTTAAGGGTCAAATCAAACCGACACATACATGGCATAAAACACGAGTACTTGGGGGTTGGAATTTGGCTTAGGGTTAGGGTGAGGAATTTTTGGGAAAAGTGGCTAAACGGCTAGAAAATCCGGAACTAAGTTAGCTACACAACAAAATCTAACTAACTAAACCAAATGGTTTAAACGGGCCGAGAGCTAACAAACCAAAAATTGCTCTTTGAAATCAAGTTTCACCTAAAAATATGATGAACTAACTTCATAACTTCTCTTCTTTTCTTCCAAAGTATTTTTATTTTTTTTACCATAAGTAATAAATATTTACATACAACTTTTCACCTTGGGAGAAAGCATTGTGCTTCTAAAGTTCCCAAGTGAATAATAAAAGAAAACAACAAAAATGAAATACAAAAGAAATAATGACTAACTTAGCCGAACCGGATTTCTAACCAAAAATGGGTAAAAATATAAAAGGCTATTTGGTTAAGTGGCGATAAAAATAGAGCGAAATAATAAGAACACGGGAATTAAATAAACTTGCACTTTCCTTGAGTCTCTGTGGAGACGACCTTACTTACCCGTACTAGTTATAGGTATTTAAGTCTTTAATTAGTTGTTTTTGAGTATATCACGACTGCCTACGTCAAAATGTGGTGTGGCTGCTGGGAGATGGAAGACGTGTAAAGGGATCGGTATTACAGAAGACAACAACAACAACCTCCCAGAAACCAAACACCCGAGCCCGCTCAACCACCAAGAAACCGTCGAGAAAGAAGAAGATAAGATCCCCCTGAGCCATAGTTTCCCGAGTATGAATTTGACGATGGGGTCCCGAGGGCATTTGTTCCACCGTCCGTTCGGGGGGTTCAAAGCCACTTCATTCCACAAGTGGCCACGAACCCGCTTCCCATTGTAATCTCGGTTCGAGAAGGAAGAACATTTTCAGTAAGGCAAAGTAGCCTGACCGGGATGCCTACTTTTCAAGGGAATGCATCTGAAGAGCCATACCTACAGTTGAGCGATTTCAATGCAATTTGTGCCACTATCTCGAGTCAAGGGTTCACTACTGATGAAGTCAAGCTAGTAGTTTTTCAGTTCAGTCTTAAAGATCTAGCGAACCAGTGGTTCTTATCTCCCCGGCAACGGCACCATTTTGATGTAGGCTGTCGTGATCTACTCAAAAATAATTAATTAAAGACTTAAATACCTATAACTAGTACGGGTAAGTAAGGTCGTCTCCACATGAACTCAAGGAAAGTGCAAGTTTATTTAATTTATAACTAATTATTTAATCTAAATGGACAGACGATGTCAAACGGTTTTTAGAAAAAGATTTAACTAAAACTAATGATTACTTAAAACGATTTGTAAACAATATTAATTATAAGTATTCATTCTAGTTCGGGTTATGTGTTCCATACGTTAATCACATATTCTTTAGTCTTTGGTATTATAATAATTGCTAGTCCTATGGTTTGATTTATGATGACAAACGATACTCTAACCGAATTGTTGACACAAATGCACCCGGACGACACAATTACCAATTCTATGTCTAAGATGATTAGTTCAATGATAAGTGTTGGTGCATTATGCCAGTAGTTCATTTGTCTCGAGTCTATCGTGTCTGCAATCATTACGTTGTTTGTTATGTCTTGATGAACTAGTTAGTTTGGTGATTTGGTTTTGGCGAACTTATGTTCTGGCAAAGTTAGGGACAACTTCTCCTAGGGTGTTACCCTAGGCGAAGTTGTCGTATTATATAAACCTAACTTACGCCGTTCGAAAAAAATGGGTTTTTTGGGCAGATCTGTTTTGTAAGCTACAACAAGTCTTTTGGTGTTTTGGTGTTAACATCTAATAACAAATAACCCTTGTCCTACATGTTACGTGTTTCTTTATGTGTCTCTCGATTAAATACTCGTATCGTATACGTAGGGGATTCTGCACCCTCGTGTTACGAGATACTCCTGCGTTGACCCGGCTGGGAACCTACAATTGGTATCAGAGCATTTGCTCGTGATTGTGTGGTTCGGGATTATCACACGAGTGTTAAAATTATTCCGCTAGACTTTTCGCGGAATCGTTTCACGTAAAACACCGTTCGTTAAGTCCATTCCTACACCATATTACCCTCGTCGCACTCCATACTACCTTTTAATCATTCGAAACCAGAAAAACAGTGCTCAAAATCAGATCCCACATCCAGCGAAGTTGTCGTCACTTGTCATTAGGGTTTCGGCGAACTTGTAATCTGGCGAAGTTATTTGGTGAAGTTAATAGAAAGTGAAGTTAATTTATACTTTCTAACTTCGCCCAAAGCGAAGTTAACACAAGGCGAAGTTATCCTAACTTCGCCATCACAGAATACAGTTTGAATTAGTTTCAGCTCTCGTTTCAATTTAATATGACGTCAATAAACATCACTGAACTGGTAAAGATGGAGGTTGAAGTTGGGTCAGTGACTAAAGCTCCAAAGTTACTTAAAGGCACTGATTTTTTTGCATGGAAAGACAGATTTGAGCAGTATGTGAAATATCAAGATGCAAAGATGTGGGTATGTATTCAGGATGACTATATCCCTCAAACAACTGAGTTTGAAGGACTTGAGCAACTAAAAAAATATAATAAGATGGAGGACGATGAGAAGAAAATGTACGAGGCAGAAAGTAAGGCACTAGCTGCAATCACCATGGCACTACCTCAGGAAATTCTTCATACTTTCAGAAAGTACAAGTCTGCTAAAGAATTGTGGGAAGCATTGGAGAACCGCTATGAAGGTATTGTCGGAATTCGAAACTCCAAGACAAAGTTACTAAAAACTCAGTTCTCAGTATTCAATTACTTTAAGAATGAATCACTTGATGACATGATCACAAGATACTATCACTTGATGACCGAATTGAACAACTACTCCATAAAGTATTCTGAGAGTGAGATTGTGGAAAAACTTCTTGATGCTATTCCACCAAAATGGGAGATGTACACAGTTTTGATGAGAGAAGATAAAGAATTTTATAGCTTTGATTTAGAGAAGGTGGTTAACAAGTTACGTAATTATGAGCTTAATATGTTACGAAAAGAGACGCCTACTGATCAGGTTCAGGATCCGGGAATGTATGGTGCAAAAGGCTCTCCAAACTCAAGTTCTAAAACAGAATCGACCGCCTATTACTCAGGCGGGGAACCAAATTCTACTCAAGATGGTCATGTGGTGATGAATATGGATGGAGATATATGCTTTGTAGCAAGTGGAAGTAGTTCTTCAAAACCTCAATCCTCAGTCGGTAATTCTTCTACTAGTCCTTCAAGTGTAAATTACTCAAAGATGCCTATGAGTGCAAAATCTGCTGAACAAAAATTTGCTCTTTAGGCCTCTTTCATTGCGTCTTATGAGAATTACATCAAGGGGGCCCTGCAACCTTGGATGAGGACTATGATCAGATAGATGCTGATGACATGGAAGAAATGGATCTGCAGTGGCAAATGGCAATGATTGTAAGAAAGGTAAAACGGTTTATGAAGAAGACTGGACGAAAGTTCGGGGGAGAGAGACCGGGATTTGACAAGTCAAAGGTTCGTTGCTACAACTGTCAACAAAATGGATACTTTGCAAGAGAGTGTACAAATGAAAGAGTTGAACGGAGTCAGAACAGGCCTACTCAGCAGAATGGGAATGATAATGAAATAAAAGCCATGGTGTCTCAACAAAATGGTGGGTATAATTGGAACATCAAAGTTGAGGAGGTGATTGAACAAGCAAATCTGGTGAATAACGTGACTGGAAGATGTGACAAGGAACCAGTGGAGGATCAAGCGTACATGGCAGAAGTGAATGATCAGCTCTTAGAGGTATGTTATGAACCTCATTGTAAACAATGTGAAAAACTGTCTGATCAATTAAATGCTTTAACTGATCAGTATGTAAGTTTGGAAAAAGAATTAAAAACTATAAAAGAAGAACATCATTACTCTAAATAAAAGGAAAACAGTTACTCGGTCAAAATTAAAGCTGGTGAAAAAGACATAAGATGCCTTGAGGCAACATTAGCTGAGAAAATCCAAGTAATTGATCTAAGTTATGAAGTTGTGGAAGAAAAAACCAAACTTATTGCTGAAAAGGACAAACAGATAGCAGATTATCAAGTGAAAGTGGTGGAACTAAACAGAAAACTTGAACAGTTTAGGAATTCTTCAATGATGCTTAATCATGTCCTAAGTGTTCAACGTTCTCCTAACGATAAAGGAGGAATTGGATACAATGAATTTCCACCACCTTTTAATAATAACTATACTTATAATCCTTGTAATCAGCCATCTGCTTTTGTTAAACCTGATCAGACAGTAACGGGAAATGTCAGCTCCATCGATTTACCCGTTAGAGTTCAATCAAGCAACACCAACATTAAATTGAACAATCATGAGAACCTCGATAAAGATATTAACAAATTGGTTCAGACAAATTCGTCAGTCGTGAATCAAGATTCCAAGAATAAGGAGTCTGTGAACATTCGCAAAGTGGATGATGAAGTTGTGTTACTCAGACGGGGGGAGAGTGATACTTTTAGTGAAAAGAAATCTTCTTTAAACCCATTCGTCCCCCCTTATGTGAAACAAACTGTCAGTGATTTCTCTGTGTCAGGAGCCTTAAAGAACATAATTTCAGGTCTATGTGGACGATATCATCTTCGGAGCCTCAAAGATTTCTATGTGTCAGGAGTTTGAAGCGGTCATCAAGAAAAGGTTTGAGATGAGCGCCATGGGTGAATTAACTTTCTTTTTGGGCTTACTAGTAGATCAGAAGAAGGACGGCATGTTCATTCATCAAACTAAATATGTTCACGATGTGCTTAAACGTTTTAAGATGGAAGAAAACACCCCGTTTGACACTCCGATTTGTGTCAACCATAAACTAGGTGCTGACTCTGACAGTGATGAAGATGTGGATCCCACTCAGTATCGAGTTATTATAGGTTCTTTGATGTATTTAACTGCTTCTAGACCTGACATTATGTTTGCAGTTTGTCTTTGTGCTCGTTTTCAGGCAAACCCAAAGGAGTCGCACATGAAGGGAGTGAAGAGAATTTTGCGGTATCTTAAAGGAAAGCCTAAATTGGGTCTCTGGTATCCAAAAGGAGAAGAACTGGATCTGGTTGCATACACAGACTCGGACTATGGAGGATGCAACCAGAATAGGAAGTCAACAACTGGTGGTGGTCAATTTCTTGGAGGAAGATTGGTGTCGTGGCAATGCAAGAAGCAGACTTCAGTGGCCATATCCACTTGTGAAGCAGAATACATGGCAGCATCAAATTGCTGTTCCCAGGTTTTATGGATACAACAACAAATGCGAGATTATGGTCTGAATTTCACTCAAACTCCTATTTGCATTGATAACACTGCTGCTATCTCAGTAACTAACAATCCCGTAAAACATATTGACATTCGTCATCATTTCATACGGTATTGCGCTGAGAAGAAATTAATCTTGCTTGAAAAGGTTGATTCACTGGATAATTTTGCTGATCTTTTTACAAAAGCTTTTAACCGGTCCCGTTTTCAAAATCTTATTGAGCTTAATGGGATGATCAATCCCGAGTAACCATATTTTTCCTTTAAAAAAAAATAAAAAAAAATTAATAAAAAAAAAACATCACTATCGCTGAGAATTATGTCGGTCGCTCAAGTTTGAAGGACATGTTCTTGAATATGTTTGGTCCTTGTATCTACGTGTAGATTCAAAGGATAGCCATTAACCTAATAACTGAAAGCCACTGGGGCGGTTGTGATGAGTTTTTATTCCTTCGCTGAAAATTATGTCGGTTACACTCAGTTGGAGGGACACATATTTTTATGTGTTTGGTCCTGCTAATCCACTAGATTTTTGGGATAGCCATTTACCCAAAGACTTAGAAGTGATCGGGGCGTCTGAATATAAAATTATTTTTTTTTGGGAAATGATATACTTTTTCAGTCTATAGCTTCTCATGAAGCTTCAAAATTGATGTTAAATTGAAAATTGATCCAACATTTGGAAAATGATAGATGAACTGATTTTGTGCGCCTAACGGGTGAAGTTATTAGGCTTAAAAGACATTAGAACAGTCATTGTTTGGTATGGTAGCTTTCCATGGTGCGTAAAAGTTAATGTGATATAAATTAAATCTGCTCGATTTACTGTGGAGAGTCATTTTGAAATGTGCATGTCTCCACATATATCTCTCCAATTGATAGGCAGAAAAGTGATTACCCAGTCATACACGGAGCCCGTTAGTGTCTTAATCCCCGCGTATATTGTGTTATCCTTCTGCAGTGATCCAGATTCGGGACTTGCAGGTGTTTGTTATAGTTCTTAAAAAAAAGGGATTATTATGTCTTATTGCCTTTGAAATTCACAAAGTCTAAAACAACATGGATGAGGCACCAACTGAGTCTTGTGCAAGATGTAAGGATTGTGAAGCCGACTCAAATGTACTTTGTTTAATCAGACACTACAGGTCGAAGTCAACTCGGGGTGATCTGGGGAAAGCCAAATACGCATTGAGAATAGATAGGAGGCATCACAGTTCCTTAAGTGATGTCCATCAAAATTTTGAGCCTAATTGAACCTAATCCGTATCACAGAAGCAATGAAAATCATGCTAAAGTTTATACCTGCCTTCAACCTGTTTCTCTATGTCATAATAATGCTGAACATGTATCCTTGTGACAGCCTCTTAATCAATATGATTCCATGTTCGGATCTTTTCTTAAACATGCTGGGTTCTCTATAGACTGAAATTTGATCCCGTCAATGTTATTTTACTTATGTTTATTTTATATTATTTTATTCGTTTGTCTTATGTGAATAACATAGAATCTTGGGTTACTCGTTTTTGGTCTTTTTCTTCTTTCAAATTCTTCTAAAACTAACTTCTCTTAGGCGAAGTTGTCAAACCGGCGGAGTTGTTTTAACTTCACCCCTGGGTTTTTCAGAAAGTATAAAAGGCAGACAGGGTCCATTTTGGTCAAACACACACTCTAAACCGTCAGCGAACTTATCCCTCTGAATCAACCCTCACATAATCTGCTTTTTGTCTGATAATAAGGTGCAGTGACGTCTATCGATTCATAATTTAGTAGTTTCGTTTGTTAGTCAGTTCCATAATGTAGGATTTTATCGGTTCTCTTGAATAACCCTAAAAGTCGAATACTCTTTGGTTTTTGAATGTATTGGGGATGTCTGGAACTCCGAGACCTTAATCGGACATCCTTGTACCTGTTTTCCGTCTCTGATTATCCATAATTGCAACTGGGAAGGATCTTGTTTAAGGCACCGTATATGCGGCGAAGTTCCTATATGGCGACGTTACTATAACTTCGCTGCTTGACGTCTGTTGGTCACAACTTCGCCGAAACACCAACTTTGCTACCTACATGCTAAGCGAAGTTACAAACTGAGTAAACATTTATCTAACTTAACTTGTTTGCTTTGTAGGTATGGCAACTGTAGTAGGTGCGGGTGGTACAGGTGGTGATGGAGGAGATGGGGATAAGAGAAAATTCTTTCCGGGTCACAACATGTATGTGACATTGGACCCAGATGCTCGTGGGGCAGATGATTACTCGGAGATTATCACGTTTCTCATCCGATCAAGGATTTTTCATGCTATCACTACAACTCTTCCGATCTCTTTACCAAATATTGAAGACTTTTGGAGCACAGTGGAATATGATTGTCGAATGGAACCTCCAGTGATGCGTGCTACCGTCAATCGTCAGGTGGTATAGTTCTCTGCAAATCAGATACAGAAGGCTCTACAGTTTGGAGCTGAAACTACTGAAGACCCCACTGAGTATTCAACCTTTTTAGGAATGGGGCATTTCTTCGTATGGGATACTCTGGTCCGTTGGAAGACTCACAACGCAGAAAGGGATTTCTATTGGATCGATGGCGTTTCTTGATGCATGTGTTGATTGTTTGCATGTCCAGCCGCAAAGCTGGAACCGATGGTATGGGTGCGACAATGCAATCTGCCATGACCGCGCTGACATATAATAAACCATTTAGCTTCACTCAAATGGTGTTCTACAAAATTGATTGTCAGCGGCGGGCAGCGGATCAGGAGCGTTTCTTAATGTATCCGAGATTTTTACAGATGATTCTTAATCATGTTGCTCCTAATCTGCCACAACGTCGTCCTATCTCTTTTGTGGAAAGTGAAAACAAGAGAATTTTTGCTCAATGTCGATCATCGAGCACACGGAGTAATCCTGATCATCGTCAGAGACACACAGATTTGTTTGGGTATCTTGTGAATCCTGACTATGTTGCTCCACCAGAGGATGGATTTGCTGATCCTGCTCCGGAACAAGATAATATCCCTCAACCACCTCCCGTGGTTCATGTTGCTTCAGTTCCTGTTGATCCTGTTCAAGATGCTCCCTTACTGGATGATCCAGTTATAGATCCTGTTATGTCTGCTGCAGAGGGGATAGATCTTGATGTTGCTTTGGGAGTGCAAGGGATTTTTGGTACATCCTCTAAAGTTCAGGTTTCTTCAATTGTAGTGTCTGGGGTACCATCTTCCTCGATCGTTGGTTCAGTTGGTAAATCTCAACTCTTTGGTGAGGATTCAGAGGAAACTTTATCTGATTCTTCCAATGATGAGGCTGTTGAAGCTCAGAGAGTTCTGGTTACACAAGAGAGGATCCAAGGAAAACGAAGGAAAGATTCGGATGATAGTGAGTTGGATTATGAAGAGGAGTTGTATGCCTTGGTCCGTAGATCGAAGAGGGCTAGAGCTGGTGAAAGCTTGAGTGTTGTTCATTTTACCCCTCCACAGTTGTCTGGTATGTCTACACTGCCTCCCTCTTCATCCGATCCATTACCAGTGACATATAGTGTTCCAACGGTGGCTTTGTCAGCACCATCTTGCGTACCATCTACGATTGAGATATCTATGCCAGAGATTGCGTCTCTACCACAACGTACTATTACTCCATCTGAGGTTGTGTCTATGTTTGTTGAATCTACGGTGATGGCAACTAATAGGTCCTCTGTTTCAATTCCCCCTTCGGTCACTAGTCCACCATCATCAAAAATTCCGGTGACTTTGGGTATCCCTCCACCATATGCTCAAGACATTTCTCACATGTCATTTTCCTTTGATGCTTCGTTGTCAGATTCAGAGCGGATAGCGGTTCTAGAACGTGTAGTGGCTGACCAATCAAGAATTAATCTCATTCAGACACAAGTTATTCAATGGCTAGTGGCTAAGAACCAAATTTACTCATCTCTTTTTATTGAACATGGTAAACTTTTTGATACTCTTAAACAGTTCTTAGCATCTCAGGGGGAGACCAGTTGCAAAGGGAATGAGTTGAGAACCAAGAGGAGAGAGGACAGAGATGATGATCCCAATGCATCGAAAGATGCAGGTGGTGAGCTGCCAATAACTGAACAAACTCTTGGAGCTTCCACATCTCAGGGGGAACCTACTGATCCATCTGGCAGTGCAAGTGGTGAGACGGTTGTGGTGGATGATGAGGATGATATGGATGAAGATGTGTTGCCTCTTAGTGAGATTGAAAAGCTTGGTGAACATATTGAAATTGACAGTGGCTTAGAGGAAGGTGAGATACCTGATGATAGTGTTGAACATGATATTCCAAGTGCTGGTCAAGAACGTGTGGGTCAAGATGATAATGTGTCGGGTGATTCTGAGTGGGAGGAACAGCCAAGGTGGAAAGAAGAATGTGCTCATTGGTTTATCAAGACAAAGAAGCCAGTGGTACCTACGATGTTCAAGAAGAGTTATAATATCAAGGGGTATGCTGAATCGAAAAAAGGTATTATCTGTTGGTTGTATGATGATCTGCTAAAAGTGTTTGTGGTGAAAAGATATGATGGCATTCAGTATTTGCTAAGAAGTTGAGATCGTTCAATACGTTACCTGAGTGTGAAGTGAAGGATTTGGCTCGTTTAAGGTTGATTAATAGGAGTGGGGACAATTTTGCTAGTGGGTTGGTAAAATATTGTGGAGTGAAGTTGTTAAGGAGAAAAAGTTTAAGTTGTTGAAGCCTTAAAAGGGGAAGTTGATTGAAGATACAGAACGGGGAGTGCGGGCTGATGGCAAGCCCTGGATGGTGATGAAGTACAAACCGATTCGATGTATGAAAGAGGTTCCAATGAAGACTATGCCTCAAGATGTGTTGAAAGATCTTAAATGGTGGTATGTTGATTGCCAGACTGCTGAAGCCGTGATGGAAGATCAAGATGAACAGGAGATCTTAAGGGTGTATGATCCTATGCACTTGGTTAACTTGCCTCAAGCTGATTTGCAGGTACTAAACGAAAAGAAGATTTTTTATATTCCTGCTTGGAAAGATGAAGCGAAGTAATATCAAAGGGTGGTCTCAGTTTTTGTGAGACAAGGTGTACATGCTTGAAGATGGAACGTACGGCCTTTTGGATTACAAGAGGCGAAGGTGTAAGATAAATGAAGCTACTGCCAAGGGGGAGTCTGTTGGTGCATTATGCCAGTAGTTCATTTGTCTCGAGTCTATCGTGTCTGCAATCGTTACGTTGCTTGTTATGTCTTGATAAACTAGTTAGTTTGGTTATTTGATTTTGGTGACCCTTATGTTCTGGCTAAGTTAGGGACAACTTCGCCTAGGGTGTTAGGCGAAGTTGTCGTATTATATAAACCTAACTTACGCTGTTCGAAAAAAAATGGTTTTTTTGGGCAGATCTATTTTGTAAGCTACAGCAAGTCTTTTGGTGTTTTGGTGTTAACATCTAATAACAAGTAACCTTTGCCCTACGTGTTACGTGTTTCTTTACGTGTCTCTCGATTTAATACTCGTATCGTATACGTAGGGGATTCCGCACCCTCGTGTTACGAGATACTCCTGTGTTGATCCGGCTGGGAACCTACAATAAGGTTTGATGATTCTAGTTCAATGACACAAGAGCTTAACCCTAAGTGTTGATGAACAACCAAACAAACGTTACACAAATCAATAATCGCAAACTCAAGCTCTAATCAACCAAATACCAATTAAGCAAGACAAATCATATAAAATTAATCAAGCTAAGTTCATGAAGCACAAGAATCTGATCATAATAGTATATTTTGACGTAGGCTGTCACGGTCTACTCAAACAATCAATTTTAAAGACTTAAATACCTATAATAAGTACGGGTAAGTAAGGTCGTTTCCTCAGGGACTCAAGGAAAGTGCTAATTTAATATGACTAAATTAATTAATTAACTAAGGCGGACAGACGATGTCAAGCGGTTTTTAGAAAAAGATTTAATTAAAACTAATTATTACTTAAAAACGATTTGTAAATAATATTAAGAAAAGAATTCATTCTAGGTTTGGTTAATGTTACATTCAACTTAATCCCATATTCGATTATATTGATTACGCAGTAATTACTATACCTAGTAGTTGGATTGTGATGTCAAATGATACCCTAACCGAATTGATGACACAATGAAACTAGGTTTACCTAATCACCAACTTATGTTTGTTAAAACCAATTAAAAGACAATATTTGATGAGAACTAATCAATGACACAAGAGCTTAAACCCTAAATGTTGATGAACACAACCAAACAAATAATGCATTAATTAATAATCCCAAACACAAATTGTTTAAATTATCAATCACAATTTAGGCAAGACTAAGGCAATAACTCAATGAAGCTCATAAACATTAAGCATACGAATCTAGTCAGAAGTTAAAATACACAAAAACCTACCCTAGAATGAACAAGAAACTTAGCCAAGCATCGACATATCGATTTCCAGAGGCAGAAGAGCTGTGCTAAGACGATTTCTGCAAAGTTAAATCAACAGAGAATGTTTACTCTATGTCTCTGGATTTAACATGACTGGAGGGCCAATATTATATATTGTTTTTAGGATTGTGTATATCGTTCTAGTTTGCTTTTAGTCGGTGTAGTACGTACTCGGTACGTTTATTTTGTGAGTTAAAATGTAAACTTTGGATAAATGGGGACCCTATAAAAGGGCTACTTATTACTCATTTTGTAATAACAAACTAAGATCCGAGATCCGAGTGTCGTTGGTGATTTTCGCTAACCAACAACAGGGATTGATCCGAGTCAAGTCTTGAGATCCATCTAGAGGACCTACAAGTGGTATCAGAGCTTTCGACTTGACTTTTTGTGATTTTTGGGTTAAACTTTTCGGATTTTGATCTTAGGTTTTGTTGGATTTGAGGTTGTTTTTCGTGTTACTCACTATTTTTGAGCATTTTAGAGCTTAGATCTACTAAAAAAATCATCATATCTATGTTATTGGTGTTCTTGGTCCGGTTAAGATTTGGTTTAAAAGGTTCAGATCTAACAATTTATTATCTTTCTGAAAGAGTTTGAAAGAATATTATCCATTTAGCAATTTTAGTGGAAAGTGACTAAAGCATTATCAAATCAAAAGAATTCGCATAAAAAAATAAAAAAATCACATACTTTCACTTTCAGTAGCTTCCACCTTTCAATTCGCATAAAAAAAATTCGCATACTTTTTTTTCGCATCGCATACTTTTTTTTCGCATCGCATCCATCAAACAAATTTCGCATCGCATCCATCATCCACCGCCCATCTCGCATCCGTTCCGCAAACACCGTTTCGCATCTCGCATCCAACGTCCATCTCGCATCTAACGTCTTCCATCCGAACCATCCAAATTCCATTCAAACCGTTTACATTCCATTCAAATCAATTGTGGATGATATTGTTTCTATGGATTTAGAGGTGGTCGAAGGTATGGATGTGGTGAAGGCGATTGAGAAGGTTTGATCTGACAGTTGATAGATCTCAGTTGATAGATCTAGAGGTGCTACTTCTAAGCCGGTTGTCATTGCTGATTGTGGTCACTGTCTTAGATCTCGTGCTGGTTCAGTTGATACTGATGCTACTTCTAAGACGTTTAGTTTTGTGGATGTAATCTGAGTGTTGGTTTATTTAGTCGAAATAATTTGAGTGGATATTATTTTGTGGAATCTCAGTGGTATTAGTTAGTTTTGTGGATATTAGTTGGTTTGTTGTTTAGTTACTATTATTATTATTATTATTATTATTATTATTATTTATCTTTTATCTTTTGTTTTTGTTTGTTTCGAATCGTTTTTGAGTCAAGTTTCGCGTCGAGTTAAGCTTTGAGTCGAGTCGGGTTTTTCAAGTCAAATCATTTTCGAGCCGAGTTTTGGAGTCAAGTCATTTTCGATTCGAGTTTCGATTCAAGTCCTTTTCGAGTTGAGTCAAGTCATTTAAGTCAAGTCGAATTTAAAAAAAAAAAGGTCTTATTATCCTAAGCTTGAAGGAAATCTGGATATGGGAGAAAGCCAAAAGACAATGTTAAAAGGAGAATTCGATATGTTTACACATATTAAAGGAGAATCAGTTGCCTCTCTCATCAACATATTTGAATCACTCGTCTCTAAAATGAGTAGTGCCGGTATCATCAATGGTTTGTTTGAGATCAACATGAAGTTGTTGACTTCACTACCTTACACATGGAGCGTCAATGTTGATACCATAAAAAGAACCACAAACCTGTATACCATGACACTCTCAGAGTTGGCTTCTACCATCAAGTCTTTTGAAATAATGGAAGATAAGCTCCAAATAAACAATTAGTCCAAAGAAAATAAAGTTGGGTCAAGTAATAAAGTTTGGACAAGTGTTGCCGGCAAAAGTAGTCATGCATGTCCTATCATTCCCGGCATATCACCAGTCGATGAGAGAAATCACAATCTGTGCACTCAAGCTTGCATAAATAAGGTTACATATTATAGATATCTTCAGGACGAAGTTTTGAATGAAAATGCAAAACTTAGTCAATTAAATGCTGAATATGTAAAGGCTGACAAGATCTACGTTGAAAAGATTAAAACTCATCATGATGATGTAGCAAAACTTAAACTTAAAATTTTTCAAAAAGAGCATAATGTTATTTATTATAAAAACATAATTAATGATTTAAAATATGAAATGGAAAAGTTAAAACTTGAAGTTTCTGACAAAAAGGAAAAAGAAAATCAAGTTGAAAGATTTGAAGCATCATCTGAGAAATTAGATGATCTTATTGGAGCCCAGAGAAGTACTAAAGTTAAAGCGGGGCTGTGGTATGATTACACTGCCGTACCACCATTCAATGATAACTACACCAGCTTGCCCCATTTTAGCTATAATACTTTTCTAGAGGAAGAAATGGAATACGGGGTTGGTATAATACCAAAGCCTGTGAAATTTGTTCCTGCTGCCTCTCAAACTGCTTCTCCAGTCCCATCATCTGATAAATCTGACATCAATGTGTCTTGTGTAGCAGGTGATGTAAATGGTGGTGAATGTGGGACAGTTAACCTGGGTTGTAAGCTAAAAAGAAAGTTAGATCCACGTTTTGAATCATGTGTGGATCTAACCAAAACTATTAACAATCCAGTTTGTAATAAAGTTTGTGAATCCATGTTGGGAAGTTTAAAGTCAGGGTCAAATTATGTATTTTGTGAATATTCAAGTGATGATAGTTGTACAAACGTTTGCAATGAAAATGAATGTTCTTCTTTTGACTCAGATTATAAAACCGTTTGTGATGAAACTTTTGTTGAAAAATGTGTCAATGAAAGTAGATCTGTTGAGGTGAACATATCAAGTTGTTCATCATCAAGTTGTGAGATTGAGGATAATTCAAGTAAAAGCAAAGTTTTTGAAAATGAAAAGGAAAGTACTTCTTGTAAATATGTTCCACCAAATAAACGATCATTTTCTCAAACAACCAATCAATTTAGAAATCCTCAGCCATACAACTTCTATGATAACAACTACTATGGTCATTATTAACAAAATTTTGTTGATCCATATTACACAAATGTGTTTCTGATGTATTGTAAAACACATGTATTTTCCGCACCTTTTATCTACGTAATATATTATATTTTATGTGTTTTAACTCGTTTTATATAGGTTTTACGTAATTTTATTCACGTTGTAGGTTTTGGGTGAAAGAAAGAAAGAAACCGAGCTTTTGGAGTGGTTTACGAGCCTTTTACGCATACGTTTTCAAGTAAACAGCTCAAAGCCCGACCCAAATGCATCATGGAGGCCCAAGTCTTACCTTTATATCATAGTATAAAAAAAAAAATAAAAACCTAACAGCCTTAGAACAGCAGCGATCGCAGCAGCAGATAGGAGGGAAGGAACCAAGAAGAAATCTTTTTTCGGCTAGGGTTTGAAGGTTGTGGCGGCTAGGGAAGGAAGAAGACACAAGAACCAAGCCTCGGGATCATTCACCATCGTTTTTGATAGCAAGAGCAGCCCCGGAACTACCATATCCTTTCGCCTCTTTTTCAATGTTCATACACTTTTAGTTTCTTGCTTAATTGTTGAATTGTTTTGCAAGTACTTGAGAGATTGAATTGTTTATGATTAGAATTGATTGTTGGACAATTGTTAAGATGATTGGTATGAGTTTTATGGGGTTTTTATTGAGTATATGCTGCTGTCCAAATAATATGATCGGCTAATCTTGTTAGTTCTACCTAGGGATGATGATTATTGTTAGTGTTTGATAGGTTTTATGGATTGTTTGATTGATAGACGTGAATTGTTATTGTAAAGTTTGATTTAGATATGAAATAGGTTGTGTTTAAGGGCTGGAAATTTTGGTGATTCATTGCATAAACCCCGTGTGTTGATTGATTAGTTTTGTATTGATTGATCGGTGCATTGTTTGATTCTAGACTTGGTGTTTAGGGTTTGTTTGCGGTAGGAACAACCGTAGGGTTTTGTTGCATGATTTATTGGAATAAGTACAGCGGTTAGAAACCTTCTTTGAGACCGAGAGGTGATAGGAAGTTAGGGCCATCTCATTGCCTTTATATGCTAGAATAAGGATTGCGCGAGAGCGAGTTCGTTTCTAGTCAGGTTTAGGTGTTTTGAGTGACTAGTTGATCTATTTTAGTTTAAGTTGAATTGTTCCTCTATCCTTGGTTGTGTAGTATTCATTGCCATTAGGGTCGAGTGTTGGTGAGACCGAGAGGTGATCCTTCATTAGAACACGTTAGCAATTGTTTCCCGGTTTGGTCTTTTTAGGCGATTTTGAGTAGTTTAGGCTTGTTGAGTGAGACCGAGAGGTGATCTAGTGAGCCCGAGCGATCCTTAGTCATGTCATCTTTAGGGACCGGTGTCTTGAAGTCATTCAATCCATTAGCTTATTTGGCCTACAATTTGATTCAGACCTAGGTAGACGTTTTTCACCATCCTAAGTTAACACAGTTAGTTTGTCGTTAAGTTTTCTATTTTTGGTAAGTTTTGTTAGTTAGTCCAGTTAGTTCAGTTAAGTTAAAAGAAATCAAAATAATATTATTCTAAGGTAGGTCTTGTTTAGGGTCAGTAATCGTTAGCGTCTTACGTGTCCACGTGTTCGATACTCGGACTTCCTAGGTCTATACTACTTGCGATCGGTACACTTGCCGGTTGTGTGTGGTTTTAGGATTTTCGTTTTAATAATAAAGCTTAGTTGTGAGGGTCATTATTATAGGGTTATTAGACACACATCAGTTTTATAATCATGTTCCTTTCCAAGGATCATCTTTCCCACCACACCAACCACATTATAGTTCAGATGAGTTCTTTGGTACTCCTAGGAGAAAGTGTTGTTTTGTGTGTGGTCACTCTTCTCACCTTGAAAGACATTGCAAGCATTGGTTCAAGCAACAACTTGATATTCAAAGGCAGCTTAGTCAGTCCCCAAAAGAAGCTTTTAGTAGCCCTGATTCAAGGACTGATCAAGCTGATAGTGAACCCAGTGAAATGGATGTGAGATCCAAGGTTAATAAAGTAAAACACAAAAAGAAACCTTTTTGGAAAACCAAGAAGGATAAAACAAAAAAGGATCCTAATACTGTAAAGTCTGAGGATTCACCAAAAACAATTTCAAAAACAAGAAAAGAAAAGTCCAAAATTGTCAAAACCAAGGAACAAGTTTTTACTTGGATTCCTAAGGACCGCTCTTCATCAAGTGAGGCTCCAACAAGAAATAAATGGTTTTCAGGAAATAAAATTAAGTTTGGTCGATTTACGGTTGACCTTCCCAGGACAAAAGTATCCCGGGAACCCATGTCTATTTGAACGTTTAGTGCATGCAGGGTCAATCAAGGAGGACTATCAATAGTATTAGGTACTTAGATAGTGATTGCACCCGGCATATGATGGGAGATGAAATCTTGCTATTTGATGCTAAACCATTTGATGGCGGATTCGAGTCTTTCATAAGCAACATGGGAGGACAAACTTCATGGAAGGTAAGCCTTGTTTAAATGGTTCAACAACAACTTTTCGAGCGTTTCTCAAACCAACCTCGTCCAACTGCTTCTCTCAAGTGATGGATCCAACATCAGTTGTTGGATCTCGGTTTCAATCTCTTCAACTTTGTCATATAATGTGATAATGCTTGCTTAAGATAGTCCATCTAACAACAACTTTGCTGACCTTTTCACTAAAGCCATCGATCATGCCCGATTGGAATTTCTGGTCGAATCGCTCGACATGATCAATTTTGATTAAAACAACCTATCTATCTTTTTGTATATAAAATTGTCAATATTTTTCAAATATATCACAATTTTAGAGGGAGAAAATTGAGTTAAGTTTAACTCACCAAAAAGATTTTCAGTTTGCTTTCAAGAAAAACTAAAACAAGTAATTTGACTTAACAAAAAAGATTTTACTCCTATTAAAGAAAAATTTCAAAAATTCAAAAAGTATTATCCCGCTTAGAGGGAGCTCCTTCGTAGAGGGAGTTGGAAATTTAAAATTTTCAATTAAGAATTGATCCGACCATGTGAAAAATGATAGAACATTGGTATGCAATGATCTTAGCGCATGAAAAGAGTTGATCAAAAGTCCACAAAATCATTCACAGATGTGTAGGTAGGCTTGACAAACAAGTAAGTGTCGGGTGATATAAACCTAAATTCCTACCGGTACTAGTGGATATACGATTATGAAGCGGTTGCATGATTCCGTGAAGTCATATTCATGAAGGCAGAAATGTAATTATACATGTCATACCCAAGCCTCTCTTTACCTGATCACAGTTGTCTTATGAAATAAGTGTCAATTTTTAATTTTTATTTGAGTCAAGTAAAGCCTCATAGAAAGGTAAGAAAAAGAAAAACAAAAGAGTCAAGAAAAGAAAAAAAAACAGAAAAAAAAATGAAAAATCAAGAAAAAGAGTCATTTAGGATTTTAAATTATGCTTTATTTCTTCATTTATTTTGATTCAATTCTTGGACTTTCTCAGTTTGTAGTCATACAAGATCTGATTGTTAAGGCCCTGAATCTTCTGCTTTATTTTAACTTTTCTAGATTGAGTCAAGTGTGCAAATCACAAAGTGTCGAGTATACAAAGTACAAAGTGTCAAGTATGTTAATAAGAGTACTATGATCAACTAAGAAAGGTTTAAGTCAAGTTGAGGTGATATGTTAACAGAAAGTAGGCCCGAGATATGATGGAATCAGTAACATGTCTGATTAAGTGGGGACCACATGAGCACCGTGCCTAATTGTACTTCAAATGCATCACTTTGGCATCAAAACACTTGTCAAGTTAAACAAACGGACAATATCTACAGTCGGTGATGAAATTGTGACATAATAATATCAAAATGGAAACGTGATCTAGGGCTTTGCAAATCAGTATGATTTCATGTTGTGATCTTTCTCACAAAATTTTAAAATCATTAGAAAATTTTATAAATATTATTGATATATAATATTAATTTCATCTTTACTCCTATCTTTTATTGTTTATTTTGATTTTGTTTTATTTTAGTTTTAACTTCAAAATGTTATGTATATATTTTCATTATTTTTAAAATATATGAAAATGCCAAAAAGATTTAAGTTTTTATTATGTTCGTACATATTTTGTTAAACTTTGTTTCATTCAAAATCATGTGTTTTGTTGTCAAGGTCGTTCATGCAAAGTTCGTTGGAAATTTGGGACTTAAACAAATCATTTACAAGTTGAAGGATTGAAATTCGGAGGGCCTATGAACGATTTCTTCTTGACCCTCGAGAGGGTCTGTGAACGAATCTTATCGTTCTAAGTTTGTGCAGCTATACATGGACAGGTAGATCAAGATCAAATATGCTTGGAGTTGCAGATGCTGAAGCGAAAAGAAAATGAGAACGTGAAAGTTGGTGGTTGAAGCTAAAAATGAACTGATTGCATCCGAAGACAAGGAATGAAACCAGTCGGCTCAAGAAAGTCAATAAAAGAAAATTAAATGTCGAGCCTCCCGCATCTGAGGTTTCTAAAATTTGGTGTTGCCGATTCTTCCCAGAAAATAATATTCAAGTATATAAGACCGGAAAATAAAGAATTGTCCAAGATCCAATCTCGTTCAAGATACTGGATCAAGACAAGTACAAGTTTCAAGAATAAAGACGAAGCAAGGAACTTGACGAAGGTTCCTCGACATACTCAATCCTAGAGGGAGATTGTAGGGCCAATATTATATATTGTTTTTAGGATTGTGTATGTCGTTCTAGTTTGCTTTTAGTCGGTGTAGTACGTACTCGGTACGTTTATTTTGTAAGTTAAAATGTAAACGTTGGATAAATGGGGACCCTATAACAGGGCTACTTAACCCATTTATCCCAACAACTCTTCACTACTTCAAGAAAATAAAGTTTCTCTCTCTCCAAAACCTCTCCTCTCATTTTCTATTTTTTGTAATAACAAACTAAGATCCGAGATCCGAGTGTCATTGGTGATTTCCGCTAACCAACAACACGGATTGATCCGAGTCAAGTCTTGAGATCCATCTAGAGGACCTACAATGACATCTGTGACAAAAGGATAAATGATAGTTTCACCTAAATCATTTCAAGTAAGAGACTTAAAGGGGATGATGTTATTGTGTCACACCCGGCCCTGAACGGCGGAAACAGCCGGGCGCGCGCGAGTGGGGATTGATACTTAAGCACGGGCCATTGCAAACATTCAAGATAAGATTTTCATTGCGCATGAAATGTTTAATACAAATACATTACATTGTTTAAAAATTACATAAAATCATCCAAGTATAAAAACTGTTGAAGATTTCCACGCCATATCCCCTTGCGCGGCGAGAACAACCACGCGCATCGAAGGGATAGAACTAAAATCTTCCAAAAAGCTAGTTTTAGATGTTCAGCGTGAGGTGCTCTAAGTGTGACTCCATGCGCTACCTAGTTATCTCCTGAAAGACACGTAAAACATTTGAATCAGTATAAACTGAGTGAGTTCACAAGTTTTAGTAACTTGATAAATCGTATTGCATCATAATCTTGATAAAAATCATTCTGAAACATAATTCTGATAGCATCATTAAAACACATGCTTGGTAAAACATAGTTCTATCAACACATTCTGATAAAATCGTTCCGCGAGTTACGCGCGAACATTTCTGGGAACTGTGCTCGTCTGTGTAAGTGGCGCTGCCACTACGAGCGAAATAAGTAATACCGTCCCGCGGGTTGCGCGTGGATATTTCTGGAAAGCCGTGCTCGTCTGTGTAAGTGGCGCTGCCACTACGAGCGAATTTTACTGTAATACTGTCCCGCGGGTTACGCGCGGACGTTGTGCCGGAAAACAAGGCGCTCGTCTGCGTAAGAGGAGCGACCTCTACGAGCGGGCTCAAACCCATAGTACTGCCCCATGACCATACTAGGCACTCGTCTGCGTAAGAGGTGCGACCCCTACGAGTGGGCGGATCAAACCAGCAGTCCCTACCCTTAGAGTTCCAATGGTAAAGTGATCACTTACTCGAGTTCTGGCGCACATACATCGTAAATCATAGATAACCGTTTGCATTGCTCATCATGAAACATAATTTAAACACATAATCGCTTGCATAGCTTGTAAGTATACCATGATAAAACATTATTTAAGTACGTGTCCCTCGCCCCGAAAATAGTTTAAAAATAGTGAAAACAGTGAGAATAGGGGCTGTGAGACTCACCTGTGGTTCTTGTTAAGGGATTAATCGAGATTCGGGTTTTCTTGGTGTTGGCCTTTGAATTGAAGGTCTAGAATACGATTAAATAACAAGAAGTATATAAGAAATAGGAGAATATAAGGTTTGGAAAGTAGATCTCAAGTTTATAATCTCGGCTTACCTAGTAACTGGAACGGAATCGAAAATAACGGATGCTTGGGAGATGTTTAGTGAAAGTTTGCAGTTCTTAAGAGAGAAGTTTGAAGTGTGTTTGGGTGATAATTTAGGTTACATATTTATAGGCAAACTCAAGGGAACACAATCCCTTGCTTTAGGGGATTGTAATCTTTTCATATCTAGGTGCAATGATGATAAAGTATGGAAATTATTATTGTTTATTGTTTATTTAAAAGTGGAGTAGTGGATAAAAGATTTTGATTTGATTTGGTCAGGACATGCAGGTCTGTGGTTGGTGGGAGTAGGGTGGCTGACAGTTGACTTTTCATGTTACAGTGTGCTTTTTCAGGTACTTTTGTCAGTGTACAGTAAAAAGTGGAAAATCTCTGAAACACGCTACTGTTTCCTTTTGGGCGGGAGTAATTTCCTTACGTCTAGAGAATAGACTAAGTGTTCTGTGCGTATCACTTTGTGCGCATAGCTTTCTGCGTGAAGGACATTTCTTTGCTGCGGGTAGGTGCGTAACCTTCTCGCAGTTAGGGACATTGAGTTTCATTTGTAGATTCTCCAGGTGGTCTTGGTATTTCAACATAGTGATCAGTCATGTTGAAGTCAATTCCATCTTGGAGCTTCAGACAAACTAGCTTTCAATGTTCCCGCCATGCGGGGAGGTTAGTTCCCTTCCGCACGCGCATAAACGATTTAGGATGCACCCGCCTTAGCATCGTGCGGGATGGTCGACCCATAGACAACATAACGTTAAGTTACATGAAAACATAAAGCCAAAACATTCGCGCATGGCGCATATAACATATGCCCACGCTGGTTCTTAACACGGTGCGCTCGCGCAGGGCGCACATAATATGCCCGCGCTGACTAACATGGCGCGTTCGCGCACGGCGCATATAACAAATGCCCGCGCTGATTCTAACATAGCGCGCTCGCGCAGGGCGAACATAACAAATGCCCGCGCTGATTCTATATGGCGCGCATAATATTTACAATCACCTAATTATTAGGTTGATTACTTAGTTTAAGGGATTGGGAATTTACCGGGTGTCACATTCTCCCCCTGTTAAGCGAATTTCGTCCCGAAATTTAGGAGACGTCGCTGGCAGAAGCCATGTTCTGAAAGAGGTGTGGGTTTTTCTTGCGTATTTGATCTTCTCTTTCCCAAGTGAATTCAGGCCCACGCCTCGAGTTCCATTGAACCTTTACTAACTTGATTCTGCTTCTGCGTAACTTTTGTTCTTTCCAATCGGTTACTGCTATAGGTTCTTCTACGAAGTGCAGTTGTTTGTCGATGTGAATCTCTTCCAACGGCAAAATCAACGTTTCGTCAGATAAGCACTTTTTGAGGTTGGATACATGGAACGTATCATGAACTCCACTGAGTTCGGCGGGTAAACGGAGTTTATAAGCAACCGGACCGATCCTCTCCAGGATCTCAAATGGTCCAATGTAGCGCGGATTCAACTTTCCTCGCTTGCCGAAACGGGGGACTCCTTTCCATGGAGAGACTTTCAAAAGTACTCTATCCCCTACTTGAAACTCCAACGGTTTCCTTCGCACATCTGCGTAGCTCTTCTGTCTGTCGCGCGCTGACTTAAGGCGATCCCGTATCTGAAAAATCTTGTCTGTTGTTTCTTGGATCAATTCTGGACCAGTCATTTGCTTGTCACCCACTTCAGCCCAGCACAGTGGGGATCTACACTTGCGCCCATACAAAGCTTCAAACGGCGCAGCCTTGAGGCTTGTGTGATAACTGTTGTTGTAAGAAAACTCGACCAATGGGAGATGAGTATCCCATCTACCTCCGAAATCGATTGCGCACGCGCGTAGCATATCTTCCAATGTCTGGATTGTTCGCTCGCTTTGTCCATCTGTTTGGGGATGATATGCCGTACTCATGTCAAGACGAGTACCTAAAGCCCCTTGCAACGATCTCCAAAATCTTGAGGTGAACCGACTATCTCTATCAGAAATGATGGACACCGGGACTCCATGTTTTGAAACTACTTCTCGAATATACAATCGGGCTAACTTTTCCATCTTATCGGTTTCCTTGATCGGCAGGAAGTGTGCTGATTTAGTTAGCCGATCTACAATAATCCAGATCGTGTCGTAACCCCCAGGTGTCCTTGGCAGTTTGGTGATGAAGTCCATAGAGATTTGTTCCCACTTCCACATGGGAATTTCTGGCTGTTGAAGCAACCCTGATGGTTTCTGGTATTCAGCCTTTACCTTCGAACACATCAGGCACTTACTGACATACGTCGCGATGGCGCCTTTAAGATTGGGCCACCAATACAGCGTTTTAACATCTTGGTACATCTTGTCTGCGCCAGGATGTACGGAATAACGTGTCTTGTGAGCTTCGTCTAATACTTGCTCGCGCAATCCTCCCTTGAGAGGGACCCATATGCGGTTAGCGAAATATAGATTGCTGTTCTCTTTAAGTTCCAAACTCTTAATCATACCCCCAAGGCATTCGTTTTTAACAAACTCTGGTTTCAAAGCTTCTTGCTGAGCGTCTCGGATGCGGGTAGAGAGATCCGTGTGAATGGTCAACCTTAGAGCCTTGACTCGTAGCGTTTTTATTCGCTCCTTCCTACTTAGCGCGTCTGCTACCACATTCGCTTTTCCAGGGTGGTACTTAATTTCACAATCATAATCATTCAACAACTCCACCCATCTTCGTTGCCTCATGTTTAAATCCTTTTGATCAAATATATGTTGAAGGCTCTTGTGATCCGTAAAGATTATACACTTTGTACCATAGAGGTAATGGCGCCAAATCTTTAGCGCGAAGACAACCGCTCCAAGTTCCAGATCATGCGTTGTGTAGTTCTTTTCATTGGTCTTGAGTTGGCGCGAGGCATACGCTATGACTTTGTCTCGCTGCATAAGGACACATCCGAGTCCCTGATGTGAAGCGTCGCAGTAAACGACGATGTCATCCGTCCCCTCGGGTAAAGACAAAATTGGCGCACTACATAATTTCTGTTTTAACATTAGAAACACCGCTTCCTGATTTTTGCTCCAAACAAACTTCTTGTCCTTCTGAGTTAGCGCGGTCAGTGGTAGAGCTATCTTGGAGAAGTTCTCAATGAAGCGTCGATAATAGCCAGCTAGTCCTAGGAATTGCCTCACCTCAGTTGGGGTTTTTGGCGCTTCCCAGTTTTCGATGGCCTTGACTTTGGAAGGATCAACGTGTATTCCTTTCTCGTTTACAACGTGACCGAGAAAGTGAACTTCTCTAAGCCAAAACTCACATTTGGAAAACTTCGCATACAACTTTTCTTTCCTCAACAATTCCAAAATCAATCTCAGGTGTTGCTCATGCTCAGCCTTGGTCCGAGAGTAAATCAGAATGTCATCTATAAACACAATCACAAACTTGTCCAAGTATGGTTTGCACACGCGGTTCATCAGATCCATGAACACAGCCGGCGCATTAGTTAGCCCGAAAGGCATCACTAAGAACTCATAATGGCCGTATCTAGTTCGGAAGGCTGTTTTCGGCACATCTTCCTCATGGACCCTAAGTTGGTGGTATCCTGACCGTAGATCTATCTTCGAATAATAACTGGATCCCTGCAACTGGTCAAATAAGTCATCAATCCTCGGTAAGGGGTACCGATTCTTGACTGTCAGCTTGTTCAGCTCCCTGTAGTCAATACACATCCGGAAGGAACCATCCTTCTTCTTAACAAACAGTACTGGAGCTCCCCAAGGTGAAAAGCTTGGGCGTATGAAACCCTTATCCAATAGTTCCTGTAACTGATTGGATAGCTCTTGCATCTCAGATGGAGCTAATCGATAAGGCGCTCGAGCTACTGGCGCAGCTCCTGGGACTAAATCAATACGAAATTCTACTTGTCGTGGCTGCGGTAATCCGGGCAAATCTTCAGGAAAAACTTCTGGAAATTCGCGCACTACCGGTAAGTCTTCAATTCTTCGCTCATCTCCTTTCTTCTCTACTACATGCGCCAGGAAGGCGTAGCACCCTTTCCTTAGGCACTTGCGCGCCTTTAGGCACGAAATCAGTTTTGTCGCAACTCCCCTTCTTTCCCCTTGAATTACCAAGGTTTCTTCGTTCAACAGTGGGATCCGAACCTGCTTCTCATGGCAAATAACTTCCGCGCGGTTCTCGACTAACCAATCCATACCTACCACAATGTCAAAACTTCCCAAGTCTATTGGCAACAAGTTAATATTGAACCCGTGACCTCCCATGACTATAACACATTGTTCAGTTCTTTCGTTCGCGCATAACTGCCTACCATTGGCTAGTTCTATAGTATAAGGCGTGTCTAGCCTACTGGTTGCTAAGCCTAGGGAGTTTTTAAACTCAGCAGATATAAAACTCAGGTCAGCGCCAGTATCAAATAAGACAGATGCAAAATGGCCGTTAAGCAAAAACGTACCGGTTACCACATTCGGCTCTTCTTTAGCTTCACCCGCGCCGATCACAAAAGCTCTTCCGCGAGCTTGGTTTCCCCTTTGCGGGCAATCCCGACTGAAATGCCCCGGCTTTCCGCATGCGTAGCAGTTGTCACTGGCTCCAGCTTCTTTAGCACGGCAATTCATCGTCTTGTGCCCTGTCCTGTTACATTTGGCGCACGTGACGCTCGCGCATTCACCCTCGTGGTGAAACTTGCATTTGTTGCACCATGGGTAAGGCCCGCTGTATCCTTTCCTTGATGGCTCCGCGGCTTGGATCGCGTAAACCCTTGCGCTTTCCTGCTTCTTGAACGGTGGCTGCTTGGAGTCGGACCCTCGGTGGTGAGAGTTCCATTTCCTCTTGGAGTCAGAGGTTCGCTGCTCGTTTCCGCGCGTAGTCAACATACCCGCACGGACCGTATCCCTTGTAAGGGTGATGGCCCGCGCTACCGCCTCATCAAAGGTTGGAGGCGCTGCGGCGTTGAGCGGAACCCTAACAACAGGAGGTAACCCAAAAATATACCTCTCGATCTTCTTTTCCTCCGTGTTTGCCATGTCTGGCACCAACTGGCAAAGCTCGTTGAACCGGTTGTTGTAGGCGTCGATATTCGTTCCTACCATGGTGTGGTTCCAGAATTCCTGCTGCAGACTCTGGATTTCTGCGCGAGAGCAGAACTTTCTCATCATCATTTCCTTCAGTTCTTCCCAGGTCTTGTGAAGAGCAACTTCTCGCCGCAAAGTCCTCACTTGAAGCTTCCACCAAGACGAAGCTGTTTCTTGGAACATGCATGTCGCGTAAAGGACCTTCTGGTTTTCACTACATCTGCTAATGGAGAGAACTGTCTCCATCTTGTCAATCCAGTTGTAGAGCCCAATGGCCCCTTCGGTACCCTTGAATGGCCAAGGCCTACAGGCCATGAATGTCTTATAGGAGCATCCTTTGTCCAAGGCTCCTGAATCGGGTTCTGGGGTCTCGTTCTGACGACCCTGACTTGATTCGGCCTTGCTGGCCTTATGTGTCGCGATCGCCTGCGCGATTATTTCCGCGAGTTCCTCGGGTGTCATGGTGATTCCCTTGGCTCTAGTTGGAGGCATTCTCGCTTTAAAAGAGAACGAAAATATATTAAACTTAGCGCATTTACTCTGAGCACATAATGTTCTTTATCTTTATTCACTAGACACTGTGTGACCCGTGTTCCTAAGTGTGTGTATAGTTTCTTTTGAAAATATTTTCTGTGAAAGATATTTCATGCGATTCCCCAACGGTTATAGTCTAGGTTAAAACTTCTTTTCCTAGTTCGCTATAACCAGTGCTCTGATACCAATCTGTCACACCCGGCCCTGAACGGCGGAAACAGCCGGGCGCGCGCGAGTGGGGATTGATACTTAAGCACGGGCCATTGCAAACATTCATGATAAGATTTTCATTGCGCATGAAATGTTTAATACAAATACATTACATTGTTTAAAAATTACATAAAATCATCCAAGTATAAAAACTGTTGAAGATTTCCACGCCATATCCCCTTGCGCGGCGAGAACAACCACGCGCATCGAATGGATAGAACTAAAATCTTCCAAAAAGCTAGTTTTAGATGTTCAGCGTGAGGTGCTCTAAGTGTGACTCCATGCGCTACCTAGTTATCTCCTGAAAGACACGTAAAACATTTGAATCAGTATAAACTGAGTGAGTTCACAAGTTTTAGTAACTTGATAAATCGTATTGCATCATAATCTTGATAAAAATCATTCTGAAACATAATTCTGATAGCATCATTAAAACACATGCTTGGTAAAACATAGTTCTATCAACACATTCTGATAAAATCGTTCCGCGAGTTACGCGCGAACATTTCTGGGAACTGTGCTCGTCTGTGTAAGTGGCGCTGCCACTACGAGCGAAATAAGTAATACCGTCCCGCGGGTTGCGCGTGGATATTTCTGGAAAGCCGTGCTCGTCTGTGTAAGTGGCGCTGCCACTACGAGCGAATTTTACTGTAATACCGTCCCGCGGGTTACGCTGCGGACGTTGTGCCGGAAAACAAGGCGCTCGTCTGCGTAAGAGGAGCGACCTCTACGAGCGGGCTCAAACCCATAGTACTGCCCCATGACCATACTAGGCACTCGTCTGCGTAAGAGGTGCGACCCCTACGAGTGGGCGGATCAAACCAGCAGTCCCTACCCTTAGAGTTCCAATGGTAAAGTGATCACTTACTCGAGTTCTGGCGCACATACATCGTAAATCATAGATAACCGTTTGCATTGCTCATCATGAAACATAATTTAAACACATAATCGCTTGCATAGCTTGTAAGTATACCATGATAAAACATTATTTAAGTACGTGTCCCTCGCCCCGAAAATAGTTTAAAAATAGTGAAAACAGTGAGAATAGGGGCTGTGAGACTCACCTGTGGTTCTTGTTAAGGGATTAATCGAGATTCGGGTTTTCTTGGTGTTGGCCTTTGAATTGAAGGTCTAGAATACGATTAAATAACAAGTATATAAGAAATAGGAGAATATAAGGTTTGGAAAGTAGATCTCAAGTTTATAATCTCGGCTTACCTAGTAACTGGAACGGAATCGAAAATAACGGATGCTTAGGAGATGTTTAGTGCAAGTTTGCAGTTCTTAAGAGAGAAGTTTGAAGTGTGTTTGGGTGATAATTTAGGTTACATATTTATAGGCAAACTCAAGGGAACACAATCCCTTGCTTTAGGGGATTGTAATCTTTTCATATCTAGGTGTAATGATGATAAAGTATGGAAATTATTATTGTTTATTGTTTATTTAAAAGTGGAGTAGTGGATAAAAGATTTTGATTTGATTTGGTCAGGACATGCAGGTCTGTGGTTGGTGGGAGTAGGGTGGCTGACAGTTGACTTTTCATGTTACAGTGTGCTTTTTCAGGTACTTTTGTCAGTGTACAGTAAAAAGTGGAAAATCTCTGAAACACGCTACTGTTTCCTTTTGGGCGGGAGTAATTTCCTTACGTCTAGAGAATAGACTAAGTGTTCTGTGCGTATCACTTTGTGCGCATAGCTTTCTGCGTGAAGGACATTTCTTTGCTGCGGGTAGGTGCGTAACCTTCTCGCAGTTAGGGACATTGAGTTTCATTTGTAGATTCTCCAGGTGGTCTTGGTATTTCAACATAGTGATCAGTCATGTTGAAGTCAATTCCATCTTGGAGCTTCAGACAAACTAGCTTTCAATGTTCCCGCCATGCGGGGAGGTTAGTTCCCTTCCGCACGCGCATAAACGATTTAGGATGCACCCGCCTTAGCATCGTGCGGGATGGTCGACCCATAGACAACATAACGTTAAGTTACATGAAAACATAAAGCCAAAACATTCGCGCATGGCGCATATAACATATGCCCACGCTGGTTCTTAACACGGTGCGCTCGCGCAGGGCGCACATAATATGCCCGCGCTGACTAACATGGCGCGTTCGCGCACGGCGCATATAACAAATGCCCGCGCTGATTCTAACATAGCGCGCTCGCGCAGGGCGATCATAACAAATGCCCGCGCTGATTCTAACATAGCGCGCTCGCGCAGGGCGAACATAACAAATGCCCGCGCTGATTCTAACATAGCGCGCTCGCGCAGGGCGAACATAACAAATGCCCGCGCTGATTCTAACATAGCGCGCTCGCGCAGGGCGAACATAACAAATGCCCGCGCTGATTCTAACATAGCGCGCTCGCGCAGGGTGAACATAACAAATGCCCGCGCTGATTCTAACATAGCGCGCTCGCGCAGGGCGAACTTAACAAATGCCCGCGCTGATTCTATATGGCGCGCATAATATTTACAATCACCTAATTATTAGGTTGATTACTTAGTTTAAGGGATTGGGAATTTACCGGGTGTCACATATTGAATGGCACTTCGACATGCGTATTAAGGGTAGTAAACTGTAGTTAGGCGGTATTTGCTACTTGCATTAATCTTCTATGTATCTTGTGCAAGTGGAGATTGTTGGTCTCGGTCTGCCCAAGACACATATTATTATTGATGTGGCTAGTACGTTATGATCCAAGTCGGGTCATACCCAATAACAAGCTAGACAAACACCAATTATATTTGTTTATATATGATATGATCATAAGTAAATAAATATTAACACTTGTGTTATTTAGAAAGGGTTTCTAAATACAATGTACTTGTGAAATAAATAAATCATATGGATGATTTATACCTTGAGAGAAAGCATTCCATAGTGTTACTTAAGATGGTTAAGTAACAATATGTGAATAATGTCATCTAGCATGTTGCCCATTTTGTGTGATTTTATAACACAATGTAACAAGTTTTGTAACTATATATATATATATTAAAGGAAAGTGATAAAACAAATAATAATAATAATAACAAAGATGGAAGGGGGCCGCCCCCCTTTTTCTCCTTCTTGGGTTATTTTATATTATTATTATTATTCCTTAGTGGGTGCATGCAATGTTTTTGATTGGTCAAGTGTGAGGTGCCAATTTTGAAAGACTACCATTCTCTCTTTCTCTCATAAGTTTTTTACAAGTAACAAAGATTTTCCTCTCCTCCCTTTTCTCTCCATAATTTTCGGCCAAGAGGAACCAAAAGGAAGGAAGAAAATCTTCAAGTAAATCCTAGCTAATCAAGGTGTGTTGTCGGGAGCTTAGGGTATGCAAGCTTGAGGAACTCCCATGGAAGTTCTTGCCAACCTTTTGATTATCTCTTTCCACTTCCTTGGTCTTGAAAGGTAGTCTTGACATGCATGGACTTATAGTGACATGCATGTGATTATTAGTATGTATTTCGTATTTGGATCCGGACTTGGGTTTTGCGTGTTTAAAATTGGTCTTATGCACCTTAAATTAATAAGATTTAAAACTTTTATCCGCTGCATTTTTCATAAAATTGGTGTTTTATGACTTTGATAATCTTGTTAAAATCCAACATGAACATTGAGAATAAGTCCTGATAGTCAGTTCCCTGGCCTGATTTGTTCTGCACATAGGGAGGATGTCCACTAGCTGTAGAGGCAATATCATCCCCAATTAATTAGACACTAAACCTCCTCCACACGCAGAGCTTGATTCAGGAGGCTCTTCTACAATAGGCTGTTGCTGATTCTTAACAGAGAGATTTCCCATTGGTGCTACTAGAGCATTAGTCATTGGAAAAATCGGCTTCTCTTCCTTTATCATATGATTGTCTGTCATCTCATGCTCAGCAGCTGTGACAATTGAGACAAAACCATGTACACCTTAATACGCAATTACTGATGTAACGATTAAACGCGTATTACGTACCGACCAAACGAATAACCGAACGGGTGTGGTTATGAACCAGATATCTTGGGGGACCATCTATAAGTGATATATGATTAATATAATATAATATATTAGTATTATGGCCTTAGTTCGATAGCAAACAAGTTAAACGAAAACATGGTTGTTTAACTACCCGCTATAAATTTAAACGCGAAAGAACAAACCATGAATTGTATTATCCGTTAAGTCGAAAAAGACTTACCAAACACTTACTTGAAATGTTTTAAGCAATTCGTGAAAATATTTTCGATTTTTACAAATGAATACTATGTTTTTATAAATTTACGCAAAAATGGCCGAAAAACACTCGTTTTCACGCTGTTTGTTGTACCCGATATATTTTTCGCGCCAAAAACCGAACCTGAAATAAACATGGATTTGGGAGTTCAAGTTCGGGCAACCAAAACGAGACTAATGGGCCAAAATTGGGCCCAACAAGCCCAAGCCCACCATAGTGGACTAAAAACACTTTATATTATTATTATTATTTAGTAAACTTAATATATAATAAACCCCTAGATATTTTATGATTAGATTATTCAAGAAAACTCACAAGACCCCTGCTTTTCTTCAGCTCAGCCCAAAAACCCTAAGTAAGTTTAGTAAATTCATCATTTTTAACTAATTTTAATGATGTTTAATATCATATAAACATGGTTTAATTGCTAGAAATCACTCCTAACCATGTAAAAACGAATCTTTTTATGAGAAACCTGCGGGAATATCAGAACACCAAGAGTGATCAAAAATCATATTTTTGGATTAATTATGTAAAAACGAACCTTTTTATGAGAAACTTGGATAATCTGGATACATTGTGCGCGTTTCTTCTCAAATCAAACTGAATAAACAGAACGGGCCCCGTAGTGAATCCGGAACCCCAATGGGTGATCTTTCTTTATAACATAATCGTTTTATCGACCAACACATTTACCCAAGCTTACTTCCCCATAACTGTTTTCTAAACGCATAAACGAACAACTTGGCCCAGCTGGGAAAACGGGGGAAACTGAGCTAAGTTCGGTTTTAAGTATTAGACATTGAACAACATCACAACCTAAGCCTATTGACACTTTCTGGGCGTTCTAGCTATACCCAGATTAGATATACTGTCCAGTTTAGTATAATGGTTAAAATAATACTAAAATATAATATGCTAATTATCTTCTAAGCCGTGAGTTTCATGGCCCCACTTTTAAACTATTTTTACGAAGTTTCGGGGTCAAAAACATGTTGATACATATCTGTATACTATGAAATGTTTGATGATGGGAATTATCTAAGTGCTAACACACGAAAGTCCCCACAAACACAGTGATTAACTTCGAGCTGGTGGCTTGTTAATAGTACTATTGGTTTGACAAACCCAACGGAATCGGCCTGGTTGCCGTGTCACATAGCGCCGTTTGCACATGACCATACTTATACAAACAAGCTATGTAGTGTTAAACATAGCTACCGGGGCATGTTGTGGGCGGAAGGGGGGCCACAGTGGTTGATTGAGCAAATGGATGCACGCAGCACAGACAGTCAAGGCTTCACTGTAGCTTAGCATAATTATATCGTAAACATTAAAACAAACGTACATGTGAACGTACATACATACATACTTGCGTATTTACAAACTATGAT